>NW_023495716.1:0-33565 GCF_904425465.1 Colossoma macropomum
ACATTTTTAAAGCAGGTGTGTAGAAACTCTCTATACAGCCACAGAAGCGAACTGACCACACAGGATGACCAGCATGGCGAGCACTGACTGTTATAAATGCTAGTAAAAACATCCTATGAAAACCAAATCTCAGATCTCAGAAACTTCACATAATATAACACAGGAAGCCAGCAGAGTTTCAGCTCATTCCAGCTGCCCCTCTTCAGGAGCCTACTCTGCTGCCCTACTCCATAATCTGCGTGTGTGTGTAGTGCAGATGGTGGTCCTCATGATCTTGACGATCTACCCCTCAAATCTTCGTGACCTACCAGCAGTTGATCTATAGAGCAGAGAACGGAGTTTATTAAAGAATCTATATCACATTTTCCACTGCCGTTTGAGTGCCACGACCTCATGTGTATCAGAACACCATGCTCTTCTCACTCCTCCTCGTACCGCTCTCATCACCAATGTGGGCACCCTCCTTCCAAACGGCGAAGGAGTTGATGGCACAGGACGCTGGAGGTGCAGTCAATGGTAAAGAGGAAGTGCATGCAAAGCGGAGAGCACACAGCCCTGTGCTGCAGCCTTAGCGTTCACAGATTTGACCAATAAAGACCCAAAAACACTACACATTACCCTGATAGCAACCACACACTCTGGGTGTGTGGTGTTCTGTCGTGTGTGTGTGTGTGTGTGGCTTCTAATAGGCGTCATCCTCTCCTCATAACCCCAGGTGTGTGAGAATCAGAACCAGCCCCTTCAGGGCTGTTGTTCAGATGCTTGGTAAAACAGGAAACAGGACAGAATGATCAGACATAGAACACACCCACTGATCACAGTCAGCCCACTCAGGACTACACACACAGACACAGCGATAAACACCATACTAGAATAAACAGCTACAGCCATCATCAACACTAACTAAACCAATAAACATCTCTGATTCTTCTCATAGCACTCACTCATGAAGACAGCGTGTATAGAGAGCCTCAGCTAGAATGCTTGCATTTAGTGTGTCCTGCTGTATTGATTTCTCTCCTACTTTAGCTGAGTGCGAGGCTGGCCCCCCTAAGGTCAAGCCCTTCCCCAAACTTGATTATAAAGAGAGGCGGAGTCTAAGTGATAGAGCCATAGGCTGAAATGGGGTAACAGTCTTTAATGAACACACACACACACACACACACACACACACGATGAAAAGAGAACTCTGTATCAGAACACTTCAGTCTGAACACCCCAAACAACTACGAAACCCCACACAATCTGTATTAAACACACTGAGTCATTCCTCATACAGACCTCGAGATACCATCGATGACAAACAATGGACAATCCTGTGGGTTCCTGTGCCCTGTGTTTTATGCAGACGGAGTTGAACTCTAAATGTGTAGATCATCCCACTGAGTTGATATATGTGTACAGAGCAGTAATCAGTAAAAAAATCTCACTGTCGTTTCTCCAGTTTATAGTTGACGGATCCTTCAGTAGATCAGAGAGCCAGCTATCATCTCCTGACTACTCCTGCACGTTTATGAATGTTCAGATTCAGTCTCTCAGGAAAGTGAGCCGAGGTGATTTCATGCAGATGAAACAGAAGCAGCACAACGCTTCCTCTAGTAATGAGGCACTTAGACAGACTGTAGACAGCCCAGAAAAACTCACGTTTACTTACCAATTGATAAACTAATCCTCACACACAAACACAGGTGTCAAGAAAAACACACACAAAGTGAAAATGATGATCTTTATCTCAGTCTCTCCCAGTTTCATAGTGGGGATTCTTCAGCTCCAGCCAGAGAGCCAGCATTCATCCTGAAATAACTGACCAGTTCCATTGTCTACCCAAGTCGAGTTCTACTCAGACTTAAAGAGTTGAGACTGAGAGCTGAGGACAGGAAACCTGCACAGCTATTATTCTTAGACTGGAAGATCGCAACCCCCATAGCCTGAGAGAGAAATTATGCATCTGCTAGAGAAAAACTGAAACACAAACAAGAACATACAATCAGCACATAAAATGAAGAGAAAATTTGAAAAAAAAACCACACACCACCAGCAAAAACATTACAAAAAACACAACAACTTTAGAAACCTACACAGACACATAATATGTACATACTTTTCACACACATGTAATGCCTACATAAATCTTTCTCTCTCATGCACACATACACAAATGTTACATTCTACTCTCTTTCTTCTCTCTCTCTCTCTCCATACACACATTAATGCTACAGTGGCTGCTAAACGGTTTGCTGAAACCTTTAAGAATTTTCCACAATCAATTTCAAAAAGATTGACCGTAGACCCTGCTGCCAAAAGCTGTCAATAAAAACAAAAAAATGCAATGATGCTAGCCCAAATCATTTCAACCCTATATTTAATGAAGCTACATAGTACAAAGACAATATATCCAGATGTTTAAATTGAGAAATTAAAAAAAATATGCCCATTCGTTTTGTTTTTTAATATCATGACCATATTTCGAATTTTGATGCGCAACAACATCTTCCAAAAATCGTTGTGATGGGGGCGACAAAAGGTGCCAACATTGTGTAATGCTAAAAAAACACTTAGTGTTGATTAGCGCAACAGATGCTCAATGTAACATAGATTGGCCGCGCACATTAAAAGAGCCATCCCCAGTGAGGATGTACGTCATTATCAAGAACTGTAAATGATGAGGGATTCACCACTCTATGAAAAACATGCTATGGGCTAAATAGAAGCAACAATTAAGAAAAACATTCTCAATGTAAAATAGCACAAGATCTTTAGCTCTTGCAGCATCATACAGTATGCTTAATAACATATAAAATCTGCAGGAGAATTCTTGTATGCAAGGACGCCAAGGCCATAAACATCAGTATCTCGCTGCGCCATGATCTATGGGACAAACATGATTCCTCTATGATAATCACTGCATAGGGCTACCGGGAACATCTTCTGAAAACCTACAGTCTGCGGAAAACAGTCTCCATTGCCTACCATCCAGAAATACAAGTTGAAACTCTAAAATCGCCCCCAAATAAAATCAAAACATATACACAGCAGGCCCATCCAGCCTCGAACGGCGGCCACCTTCTACTAGCACATGCCTTAGACCTGATTTAAATGGACGAGGTGAAGTGAAAAAGTGTCCTTGTCTGACAAATCAACATTAGTGCAAATTCTTTTGGGAATCATGCCGACACTGTTCCTCTCCTTCTCCAAGTGTCCTCTGGACTAAAGACATCACCCAACTTGTTATCAGTGTAACAGTTCAAAAGCCAGCATCTAGTGATGCGTATAGGTGGTGCCATGCGGCACAGCGGCAGGTGATGCATGCCACTTACTGATGAAGGCACACATTATGCTAGCAAGATACTATACTTGTTTTTGACAGCCAACATATGCCTGCCATCAGACGATGGGTTATTTCAGGGGAAGCCTTGATATATTCAGACGAACATGTCCCATCTAGTCAGATCTCGTCACCCACTGAAAACATATGCTTAATTATGAATGAAAAACCCTATGGCAAACTAAGCCGATATCATAACTAGCCAGCTGAGATCTTATATCCAAACAAGAATGGTAAAAAACTTTTCACTTCAAAATCTAAAGAAGGTTGGTGTATGCTACTCTACTCAGCTTCCCAAACAACGTACAGAGTGCTTGTTAAACAATAATAAAACCTCCCCAAAAAAAACACCTCTCCCCCAACACAACCCCCCCAATGCGAAGAGGGATGGAACACAGTAGGCAAAATGCCCATCCCAACTTTTTTGCGAAATGTGTGTTGGCATCAATCAAAAAGGGCATATAATTTTTTTTTTTTTTTTCAAAAAACAATACACTTTACTCAAGTTTTCAACTTTTGATATGTTGTACTTCTGTAGTATTTTCCTTAAAATTTGCGTTTACATGATTGAATTTCATGTTAATCTCTATTTATATTACATTCTACCAGTTGTCCCCAATCGTGTTTTGGAAATGCGGTAGGTTAGATCAGAAACTCATCAGAACTATTTTAGAAAGTCCTACAAAAGCTCAGCTTAAGAGAACCAAATAATTAAATGAGTGAAATTAAAATTTTAGAACTTCAGCACGATAATTTTATATTATTGATGAAAATGCATTCAATATGCCATATTCTGTACCAGGGCGTTGCAAAAGCATGTGAACCTTTAGGATAAGCAGATATTTGAAGTGAAATTATGAGCCAGGATTGTTTTCAATCTAATGGATGGACAATCAGTGTGACTGAACACCCATGTTTTTATTTAAAGAACAAGGTATTCTATCAAATCTAATCTTCACAATACTTTCTTGAGGACCTCAGAAGAGTATTGATGCCCTCATCAGGCTGAAAAAAGATCTCCACAAAAGGACTCCACAAATTTTCACAGTCAGAAAGACTGTGTAAAAAGGAGGAAATTCAAGACCACTGTTACACTACCCCATGCAAGACGCTCTTTGCCCGACGTGGTCAACAATAAAGATGACACCAAGGTGTTCAATGGTCATGAGCGTCACAAAGGAACTTGAGGTAACTTCTAAGCAACTAAAGGCCTGCCTCACAGTGCGTAACTCTTATATCACCATCAGCATGAACACTGAACAACAATGGTGTGCATGACAAAGAGTTGCCAAGGAGACGGCCATGCTCCTCCAAATAGAACATAGCTGCCCATACTGCAGTTTGATAAAAATCACCATGGACCTGCAGAAGCGCTATTGGAATGGACAGATAATTCGACCCAAATTTTTTATTTTTATAACCCACAAAACAAGCCCCCCCCCCCCCCCCCCCCCCCCCCCCCCCCCCCCCCCATCCAGACCAAAATAGATTTTTTGACCTCGCTATCACATTCGCGTTCCCTGAAACAACAGTAGGCCGGTAGTATCATAGTTTGGGCCTAGCTTTAGTGTGCATCTGGCAAGGTTTGGCCTTAGCCATCATTGAATGGAATAAATAAACTCCGGAAGTACCACACAGCAAATTCAAAGGAGAATTTCAGGACATCTGCGCTCTGCAGATAGTAACTCAAGAAATACGTCAGACCCGTTAGGAAGACCAATGACCCTAAGCACACAAGTTGTTCCTTTTTATACCAAAAGAACGCGTTTTAAAGAAGAATTAAAGTTAAGGGATGATTTATGCGAATGACCAAAGTCAAAGCTTGCCGACCCTCAATCCTATAGAAATGTTGCTGGAAGGACCTGATTTCTCTCCCTTTTTAAGCAAGCCAGTTTATGGGAGGAAACCCACCAACATATACAGTAGCTTTGAAGCCTGCTTTGTGTACAGAGAAATGGACGCATAAAATTCACCAAGCCATTATTGCTCGCACAAGGGGGTCACCAGACACTGAAAGCAAGGTTACACATACGTTGCCACTCACAGTGTTCCGCCTGTGTATGTATGTCACTGTGTGTGTGTCCTTAGTCGTGTGTGTGTGTGCTGCCGAATAGCTGATGATCTTCACCCAGTGTCTCCAGTTGACAGTGAGGATTCTTCAGTCCAGCAGAGAGTGCTTCACTCCTGAATTCCTGCAGCTTATATCCACTGTCAGGTTCAGTTCTCTCAGACTTGAAAGACTCTGAGCTGCAGAGCTGAGGACAGAACTGCACAGACTTTTTCTGGCGCTGAGATCACAACCCCACAGCACGCCCTACGCAGAGAGAAAAGAGTAATCTATCAGAAACACAGAACACCTCGAAAAGGCCCAGATTGATATATACAGACTACAGTAAGTACAAGCGAAAATTAATATGTTATATCTTAATCAAACTTCATTGTTTTGTGTCACCTGGCTAAAGTTAGCGGATGGGGCCACAATTTAGGCAGTTCAGATTTGTGAATTTTCCAAAAACATCTCAAAAAGCGTGATGTATTATGCCTTAGGTCTAAAAAGAACTTGTAGCATGTTAGGACTAGGCTTGAATGAGGATGGATGCGACCAAAGATTCTTGATGAGGATGGCAATTGGATCAAAGCTCTTGCCCACTATGATAAAAAATGCCCTCAGCAAAAAGTTCATACTGCCTTCAATCTAATGCTCCTGCTAATGACTGTAAGCCCGATTTTAAGGTACTTCACTTTCTAACAGAGCATATTATCTAGCAAAATATAATCAAAAATACAAAACATCATAATATCATAAAAAGATATTATAGGAAATCTAGAAAAATCTTAACCACCAATTGATGCTGTAACCTTCAACACTCATTCTCTCTTGTGTCGACGTCAATTCAATAATTTGGCTTAATAACTTAACAATGATTTTACTTTGTAAAGAGCATTGCTACATCCGCAAAATATTGATTTATAATTGAATCTAATCGCTGTTTTAGGTACATTAAAAAGGCAGTTTTAGATCCAAATGCGTGCAGCTGTCATATGCGACATCGATAAGCTTACGTCGTAACATACACACTGCTTTTTGTGTAATGATGATGGAAAAGGCATGGATATCAGCCACCCATAGTATTTAGTCATTGTTGGTCTGTACCTATTCAAAAGCGCTAACCATAACATAATAATGTTGCCCCAAGTTATTGGCCGATTTTATGCTTATCTAAATAAATATTTAGATAATTCATTGTCACTATAGTTATATTTAGATTAGGCGGACAAACTATACATTGAAGTTGTTAGCCATTTTTTATATAAATAATATCAAGTTTTATAAATATTGTTCATGCTTTCTACACATGCCCGGGAGCAGCTAAGTCATTCCTTGAGACAGTGATAATTTCGGGAAATCATTTTATATCCCAGTCTCTACTAATTATCAAGACTAATACGTGATAACTTTACACAATATTATTAATTCTTAAGATTTTTACTATTTCAGTGTGTAACTGATAGCTACGATTTGTAAGCAAAACTAATATTAAGACCTGATCTTCCTAAGGCTAACCAAAACTGCCCCAGCGACTCTAATGCTGATGGATTCTTCCCTAAGAGCCTTAACATTCAATCTTTATCTGTACTCCTCTTATGCTAAGCCCCTCATGTCACTCTGTTTCTAGTATACCTCCTCCTACATTTATTTGTTCTGCCATTTCTACACACTTCATCTCATCGCCTACTACACTCTGCTAATATGTAGTCTAGTTGATGCACCCTCATGAAGACTGCTGCAATATTATTAGCACTAAAATACTTTCAGGTACATCTAGTGTAATAAACTTTTTAAGCATTAAAGACAACTTCTCTATTTCAAGAAACTTTTTTAGCACAGAAACATCTACTCTCATACAAATTCCACTATAAAAGATGATATATTACAGAGGTTTAACTATTAACATTATCTCCAATGCTAATCATAGAACAGATTCATTTTCACTAGTAAAATGCCACAACCCACGAAGATCTTCAACAATGTCCCATCATCTACAATATAATTAAATTTAGGGCGACAATTTAAGAATGAATACCAAATAATACATATTTTTAATCAAAATGAATAAAACATTGATATCGTTTATCATTTGTTACCTGTGTCTTACTGCCTAAGTCCTCAACCAATATAGCTACCCGCATTATTAGTAATCAAGGATACCGATAACTTTGACAATAATAATAATTTGTATGTTAATCTTCAGATAGTATGGGCACTAAAAATTGCGTAACAAATTATTTTAAAGCTCATGTCATTTATGGATTAAACATAAGAAATAAGCTCTGCAATGACATTTAATGCCAGTCATGTTATATAAGAGATTTGAGTTTCAAAAAGACCCGGTCATAACTTTAATCCCCCCTCTCCTCCCCAAATAACTACAAAATATCAGACACTAATTCTACATACACTAGAAAAAACTACTAGTTAACTGACAGTGTTTTTTTTTTGAAAGGCTCACATCAGGAGCCAGGCCTTATTCAGTAAATGGATGCAAACTAGCTAAAACTAGACTCACTAAAAAACTGTATATAAATCCTACACTAACCATAAATACATAGAACTGTAAAATCGTATTACTTAGCTAAAAATATTAGCTCAGCAATAACTGAAAACTATCAGAATAAATGATTGATTAGAGAATCTTAAATGTTAAAGTGTCCTATTCATTTTTTTGTTCAACAAGTATGCTAATTCCACCAAAACAAGCAGTAATTGGCGAATCTTGTGTTGAGCTGTATCAGATGTTTCGCATGTTCATACGAATTGATCAGAAATGGTTGTTTAGTCCTAAGCAGAGCAGTGGAATCTTTGACAAGTAGTGAGCTGCCAGCGCTAGCTCTACTACTTGTACAAGCGAAAATAGAAACAAAAGACCGCAAGATTGGGCTAGAACTATATTTATTAAGTCATAATTTTTCTAAATAAATTCCCATTCTTCTTGCTTTTTTATTTTTACCCAATTATTCACATACTCAATTCCACCCACTAGTTAGCCCGACATCCCCCAATCACACAATGCCCCCAACGCTAGGAGGAAGGGCCAAGCGCTAGCCACAGGCGTACTCTCCGAGAACTGGTCGAAGCACCGCTGCCATCTTTTTTGAAATGCCGCCATGCCAATGTCATTGCGACAGCCGAAACGCACTCGGAGGAAAGTGCCAACCGTCAAGTACAGATCTGCTATGTAAGCTAACAGACCGACCTAGCCATAACTAAGCATGAACATCTGAGTGCAGCAGGGAGAAAGGGGATCGAGCCCAGATGCTAATTCGATTTAGACTTCCAGGATCATTATTCATAAGCGAAACTAAAAAGAAACTAAGCATGCATAACCTACCTCAGATAACTGTGATGCTTGTATGGAATGTTCTTTGAGCCGTTTCTGAAAACACTCACTCATCTAACACCAGTGCGTGCGTACGAAGAACACAAATCATGCTACTTCGAGTTAAAGCTAGAGATAACCCAAGGTTAAAGTATTACACGAGTAAACGTAGTAGTCCTCCCTTTACGACACTCCACTCAGCAAAAGTATAAAAGATTATGCCTCTTCAAATGCTATTTAAGTATTTGCAAAATAGAAGTACTAAAGATCTAATTAATGACTCTAATGTCTTATTATCCATTTGTAAGAAGGTCTTGCTCATCTAACTCATTTTAAGGTGAAAATAATCTAGTGTCACTTTGGATAAACCAATCTTTTAATAGAATGTCATTAATTAAGTCTGACGCTGTGATGTATCTATCAAAATTGATCCATAAAGCAACATAAACACTGAAGGCCAAACAATTTTCCATAAGGTAGAACCATTGGACCCCAAACGTCTATCAGTTAGATGATGTAAGTTTATAAAAACTTGCTTTAAACAACAGCTTCACAAACTGAGTTTCTTATACTATTGCATTCTACTAGGTCTACTGTTCATAAAAAAAAACAGCAAAAACAAATAGTACATGATAAATGAAAATGTTTGTATAAATTCAGAAAAAGACACGTCAGTCTCAACTCGCATATGTGTTCCATATTCTATCATTGTGGTCTAGTTTCAACACAAGCTTAGGCTTTAAGAGTCCCTGTCGGTAGTATGCTCCACAGGTCAAACAAGACTCCAAAACTAAGTGTAAGCGCTGCTGCCCTGATTAGAGTTATGTCTATGTCATTCATGCTTCTTCGTTTTGACAGTGTATGGCGTTTATACACACATAAGCCAAAAGGAACGACAGATTTTGCACTATGCTAGTGGATAACGCATGCATATAAAAGTAAAATATTTGACTTATGAAATGTAGTGCGAGTGAAAGTATCACATAAAAGATCACTCAAAATG
The DNA here is from genome assembly GCF_904425465.1 of Colossoma macropomum. Classification (NCBI taxonomy): domain Eukaryota; kingdom Metazoa; phylum Chordata; class Actinopteri; order Characiformes; family Serrasalmidae; genus Colossoma; species Colossoma macropomum. The sequence continues at coordinate 9,707 of NW_023495716.1, forward strand.
ACCGCAAATACTTCAGTAAGAGTACAGATACATGAAAAACTAAAAGCCTACGTACGAATTACAGTTACTCTTGTACTGTCCACCACTGCTAACAACAGCTCTTCCTACAGAACTTACCAACATAGACAACTAAACTTTTGTGAAACACATCCAGATAAAATGTTGATCTGAATTTTACAGCATAACAAATATAAATATAAATTTAAATGCTGGTGAGTGACACTCACACTCGGTTCTCATGTGAGGCATTTTGTCTGTGACTGATCGAAGTGAAAAATGAGTCTGGTGTTTTTCACAGAAAGCTGCCAAATAAAAATACTTATTACGATTAAGTGCATGTCATTATACTCATAAAGGTAGCACTCATAGCACTTATCGTACGCTAATGAGAGTAATGTTTTCATTCACATTCCATCTCGGCCTTTTATGTCATTCTAACTAACATCTTCTGCTGTTGCGTGTGTTGAATGTGTTTAGACAGCCAACAGTAATCAGTACTCACGGTAGTTTCTCCGTTACTAGTGTAGGATCCTCCAGTAGACCAGAGAGCGGCTTCATCTCCTGACTCTCTCTCCGTTATTCCAGTTCAGATTCAGCTACTCTACAAGTGTGAGACGAGGTTGATTTCAGCTGCTGAATCCAGAGCAGCACAACCTTCCTCTGCGTAATATCTGCATCCAGCAGACAGACTGCTTAGAGGACGAAGAGAAATGCTCACATACTTTATTAACATTCATCATCATCTCACACACGAACACAGAAGAACAGAATATCAGAGCTATCACTCACTACAGCACTACATAAAACTCATTATTCCAATATAAAACCAACTTCACATCACAGACATATGTACATTCATTGCTGCTCTCATGTACATTCTATATCCCTCACATCACATTCTCTCTCATCATATGCATGCCTCATCACTATCTCTCTCTGCTCTTCTCTCTCTCTCGCAATAATGTACAAGCGCTCTCCTCTTTCTCTCTGTTCTCAGCACTCACTCAAGCATATTTTGCTCTCTCTCTCGCTATATTCTTCATCAGACGTCACCAGTACAACCACAAAGCAGAGATTCTAAATTCATGGCTCTCGGTGTGTGAGATTGTGTCAGATCTATTGTTGTTATTTGTGTCTACCGGTAGCCCAGTATAGCTGATCTGGTCGACAGCAGCGGCAAAGTCTTAAAAATGGGTGAGTTCTTAAATAAATATAATTATAAACAAGAAAAAAGGCCGGGACTAGACATGACCTGCATGTGCAAATACAATCAGCCATATACTCCTCTCCGTTCTCTTAAAAAGCAGAGTGACACACAGCAACATGATATTATTCTAATATCCCCAGCACTAAATATAAATTTAATATATATTTCTCATGAACGTATATTAATGCGATTAAATATATAGCAGAGTTGCCCACTTGCAAAAGCATACTCTCTCTACTTCTCATATGTTGCTGCGCCTCATATCGTGAGTGCTTTAAGTGTGAGCTTTCAGAGCTTTTATCATCAGCTAAGTCTTCATCTCTATAATGACAATAAATCTAGATCTAAAACAATAATCAATAATAAAGCCCTCTATCTCTTGTGTGAATCACAATCACACACCCTGAGACAGAAACACTGACATCTCAACACACACACAACCAAAAAATAAAACACAGCAGCGACACGATTAAGTATGAGTAACACCACATTAATAAAACTTATAACATCTAAGCTGCATCAAGAAAACACACACACACTGCAAATAAGCGCAGGAAGAGAAATAATCAGATCAAAAGACATCATATATCTCATACCACATAGGATTAATTTAATCAGATGTTTTTTGATAAAGCAGCATACAATAAACATTATACTTGTAACTAAAAACTAACAATGTGCAGCACATCACAGTTCTGCATGATAAATCATTATTTTCTCTCAATTAGCATGATATGAGATTCTGGTGATAAATACAGCATCTAGAGTAGCAGGGTGATCAAATTGACCTCTATATCCCTCATAGCCAAATTGTTTCTTTTACCCCCTATCCAAACAAATAGAATGCTCACAGCTGAGTAGATCATCGAAATCATTAACATGCCTATTCTGAGCCCAGATACATACAACACTCGTTCAAAACAGATGGTCCCCTGCTGCTTGTTACATTATGCCTCTCTATAAATAAATTGTCCCTCAGCCGCGGACAGGGGGTTGCCTACGAAAAAACCCTTCGTCAATTAAACTCGCGAGTCAATAAACCCCTAATTTAAAAAGCCAGATCTTTGATCGTAATGAACTCACCAACTATTAGACAAATTCTAACTTCCCTTTATTGCCAAAGATCTTCCTGTGCTCACTACTACAAGAAAACTACTAATCCATGAGATCGTTTGCTCTGCGCTTTTAGACCCTATTCACAGTCTACCCCTACTCCTGAAACCGCATTAGCTAAATAGTAAATGATCTTGTGCTCCTACCTCGATCAGACCATATTATCGATACTAGCTTCTTACTAGATATCAGTGCAGCACATTTGGATACCTATCGACACAAGATTCCATCCTTGATAGGCCCTGCTAAAATCTGGTTGGTATTTTAGGACACGGCTTGGTCTGCCCGCATTCTGATCCTATCTGACGACTTATCAATTATCAGTGTTAAAGTAAACACTCTGATCGTACACTAATACAAATGGGTACCCCCAAGCGATCAGTGCTAGGCCCGCTGCCCTGATTCTCCTTGCTACATGCAACCTCTGCGTAACTAATCAAGAGTTCGCCGTGTTAGTTTCACTGCCTATGTGGATGAACACAACCTACGACAACACATTTCTGCCAAACCAAAAAACTCTGAATGTGTTAAAAATATCAAAAGCCTCGCATGAACTGCACAATTTCTCTCTTCTAATCCAAACAAAACTGGAGCAGGGTCCATACTACATGAACCCAAAGCCAGAGACGATTTATCTCCAAATTTGTACTAAATTTACGGATAGGCCCATACAGTCATTCCAAACACTACTGTCAAAAATCTAGCGCATCATTAACGATTCCAGTCTCTACCCTTTGCCATTAAACACATTTGCAACCATTGTGGCAGAGACCACATTCTTTTCACTGCGTTAAAAGCCGCTAAATACGTAAGAATTCCATCCTAAACAATGCCTGCACAGAAAAGCTGGCATGCCTGCATTTTCATAACCTCCCCAAAGCCCCTGGCTACTGTAACCCTTCTACGCTGCGATGCCTCCAATACGTTCAAATAAATAAAGCTCCAATGCCGTCCAAATGCAGCCTGCTAGAGTCGCTAATATAGAGGACCAAAGATTTTTGACCATAATATCCCCAATCCTGCTCATCATTACACTGGCTACACTGTTAAATTTGAAGTCGTCAAGCATTCTCCTACTTAACGTCATAAATCATTAACATGGCCCGGCCCTGCAGTATCTTGAATATAATTCAGCTCATACAAACCCCACATGTACGCCCCCTCATGCTCACAAAATATTACCATCGAATAGAAAAACCACATGCCTGTGTGGATTGAGCAATTTGCCTATGATTGCCCGAATTGTGGAATCAGACTCTTGACCTCTTCGCGTCTCGAGGACTCAGACACAATCTTAACTTAAAAATTAGACTCAAAACTATATGTTTGCACAAGCATTTGACCTCATACAGATTGATATTTGCATTATCACTCTCTAACATCTAACTCCACCAAACCGCGATCTTAACTTGACAAATTAGTTGCCCTCTCTCCTTCTACTTTCTACCTAGATTGATTTTAAATTCTATATTATGACATAGATGCAAATCATCTACCTGTTTGTCCTAGTCTAATCATTCCTCTCTCTCCTCTCTACTTCTCTCTCACTCCTACCTCCAAAATCATTCCTCTCTCTCGCTCTCTCTCTCATTTGAGCCCCTGCAGCCAACGCTGCCTCGCACGATCATCACATGGGAGACCACAGAGCCTAGTAGAGTCTCCAGAGCTCCAGCCTCTGTTGGTTGCCTGATCACCTGTCCCTCCCTAGCCTATGACCTGAGGATGCTCTCCTGCTCCGTCAGCCTGCATGACTAAGAATTACCACAGTCGGAGCCACCAGCATCTAGGCACTGCATCATAAACCTTATACTCTCACTTTGACAGAGGAACCTATGAGATGGTTTCACTTACAGTACCCCCCCCCCCCCCCCCCCCCCTATAAAATCTTTCGTTAAGCGATTGTCATTCTCTCTTCATACTGCGGCGTTCGACCAGAGAGATGGCTTCCTCCCTTGCCAGATTGCGCGTTCTCTGAGGTTTCCCTTCCTTCTTACTCCTAGGCGTGTTTTTCCTTTCCACTTTTCGCACTCTGGCTTGCTCCATGGAGGGACTTGGACTGGCATTTGTTACTAATGTACGTCGTATACAGCAGAATGTTTGTTTTTTTTGTTTATTCCTACTTGATAACCTTCCTATAAACTGGCCTTTTCTGAAAAGCTTGTGCTAAAAAATGAGCTACACAAATAAATAGTGTTGTTGGTAGTCACAGCACCAGAGCATGTAACGCCAATACTAGCACAGAACAGCTCAAGCATCCAGTGACAGCCTTCTCTTTACACTGCGGACGAACTCTGCTCTGCCCCATACAGGAGCGGAAAACAACTAACTCTTTCAGACAAATGACTAAGCATGATACACACATCCATGCATTAAACATTAGAACTGTATACTCCCACAGTACTGTATTTTAAGCTAGTGTGAGGCGCAGTAATAGATACGAATCAACAACAAAAACAGTATTTAATACAACTGAAAAATAAAAATCACACCCTCCAAAGAACAATAGCTACTTGGACCTGTGCCAGTACTGCCTATTTAACGGAGGGACATGATTTATTCTTTAGGATTGACTGGATGTTTTAAAAAGAAGGCACAGAGCAAAAGGAAACATAAAACAACAATGTTTTGTCAAAAAATAGGAAGATACTAACCATATTTTTGCAGGTGATTTTCTTAAGTTATCTATGAAACACGATAATAGTAAATACTGAATTTAATTACAAGGCAACTTGACACTAGCCTGTTAGCGGGGGGGGTAATCGTTTAAGCTGCTTCTCGCTTTTCTTACACCGTATATGGCAAAAACAAGAGAAGAAGACTTCAGCGAAAAAAAGAAGTAGGGTTTAAATAAATCTGTGATGAGTGGCCTAAATGTACCTAGCTCATCTCAAAGCATAAGAGATGGAGCGCTGTTTTTATGCATGTGTGTGGTGTATGTATGTATGTATACATTTTGTCCCATCATCAGCTGACCCCCTCACAGCCCTTCACAGCGATGCACCATCAGGAAAACAAGCAAACACACTCGCCAGATATCGAACTACCTCACCTCCTGTAACATCGAAACACCCCATGGGTGGTCAGTGCTAATGAGCTGAAATAACTCATAAGTGATTATCTTACAACCTCAAACACTGCAAGTGAGAGAGGAAGACAAAGGAGGTTAGTCTACCGACTATTAATGTATATGACAGACTTCGCAGCGGAGTATAGATGAGCGGGTGGTGTTCTCGCCTGATGACTCTGACCGTCCCAGGTTATGGAGAGGAAGCCGGAAAACATTGTAAGGATATTAATTAGTTGCCCGTATATGCGTCTGGCCTCACCGGTGATGCAAGATAAACATACAGAGGCCATTTTTAGAAGCCGGCATCAAAAAACCCTTCACTACTCAACACAGATACAGATCAAACATAGAATTTTTTTTTTGAATGATATGAGACAACGGATGGAGCTTAATGATGACCAATAGCAAACAAACTAACAATGTAAAACACAAGTGGCCGATCTTACATTTCAAGCGATTTTTTAAAGGAGAGATAAGCTAGATTTATATCTACACACTTCTAAATCATATCTACTGGGAAGAACTAGCTCAGTCCTCACTATGTGAGGATTTGTTTGTCCAAGCAAGCAGCAGAGTTGAACTTTTCACTCTGGAAGCCACATGAGTAGATGTGAAACAGGTTCCCCCCCCTGTTTATCACAGCTCAAAATTACAATAAAATCTAACATCATTTTGCTGCGCAACATGCTCTGACGTGTATCTATCACAATAAAACAATCAAGAATAAAACGTCAAAAAGTTATTTTTATAATTTTATCTTAAAAATTATTTCATTTCTCATAAAACTATAATATGATGAGCCTTTAAAATTAAAGTCAGGTCCACTGCCTGACAAATGCTTGTAAACACAATGTTTCATATTGAGGTTCACATTCTGAGGTGATGAAAAATATTGAAGGACAATATTAAACATCAAAAAAAAATCACAAAAATCAATGCAATTAATTGTCCTATCAAATAATATAAATGAAATAGTGAAATTTCAGTTACCTAATAAGCAATATTAATGAAAGCCTAAAAGTATTTAAACAAGTCTTCACACTAACAATAAAATGAATAACATAAATATCAAACAATAATTTATATAATAATAATAAATTGTTGTTTTTTGAGAGAATCGCTATAACTTATTTTCACATTAGAAAATCCCAGCAAAGTCTGCCATCCATTTTCATGAGAGAGAAATCTATTCTATTAGTTCTGCTGCTATGGGGATCTATGTGCAGGATTGATACTTCATATCCAACAAGTCGGGTCCAGTTCAGTCAGTGCAGAGTGCTAACAGTAGAGAAGGTGTAGTTTAAACAGGAAATACTAGGAGAGAGTTATATTTACATGTCCTTTTTATTTGGGATGCCTAAGAATATTTAAGGAATTTCCAACTGATTCATATTTTATCTCATTATGTTTTTGTACACTATTTTGTTCTAAAACCCAACTGTGTTTTAATACACATATAAGCCATTAGATTCATATCTTATTGCTTAAGAGATATATTGAGATTTGCACAAATTTAGGCCTAGAAATGCCAAAAATGTACACTGCTGCAGCACAGCTTCTCCTTCCATAGTGTTCCTACACAGGCCTAAGCTTTAAAAAAATAATAAAGTATTTTCATAATCCATTAATTCTTTTTGTTTTGTATATGGCATGTGCCAAAACAAACTCATCAAAGTAGAATCACTTGTACTAGTGCAGACATTATCTTTTAACATTTGAATCTATTATAGGCCTGTGCCTGGTGTTCTGTAAGCCGAAAAAACGACATTTATGCTGATTACTGATCAGGCATATATTCACGGGTTCACTCCTGAGTGAATCCTGAGATTCATTTCTTGTTTAAGAATAAAGCTACACTATAATTCGGAAGCAGTCACAGATCCATACAGAGCAGAACATTGAAAGGCTTTTAGCCGTCTCAGTTTAATCTGCTATTAGGTTTGTGATGGCCATTTTAAAGACACAAAAAGTCAGTAACTCACTGCTAGTTTCATCCAGTTACAGCCCTGATGGATCATTCCTGTAAATCAGAGAGCAGCCTTCACTCCTGACTCTCCATGCGTTTATTGTATCAGATTCAGCCCTCTACAGGGTGAGGTGCTTTTTGATCTTCAGAGCCACTGAAACCAGAGCAGCACAGCCTTCCTCTGTAATACTGCATGAATTCAAGCCTGCAGAAGAGAAAAAAAACAGTATCAATAGCTTGTACAGACAAATGTAGAATCAAAGACCCCTCATACTTGCCCAAAAGCGATACTTTTAAAATGGCTAAACTCTTTGTAGATGGTAACTATCAATTATGGTTATTGTGCCCAAATATAGTTATCAGCTGCACAAATTTTATAATTTTTACCAATCAGCCACATTGAATTTCTCTGTATGTCAGTCGTATGTCAAACAAGTATTGGGCTGTTATGCTATAAGCTTTCTTAAGTCACAAAATAGCTCATTCCTCATACTAAATTAAGTAAAAAAGAGGTTATGCATATGCAAGGGAAACATAGCCTACACATAACATCACCACCGCCCATTGATGTTTCAACAGCTGCAGTTAGCCTAATGTCAGATAGTTGATGGTATTTCAGTAGTGACTATCCCACATATTCTGTTTCACATCCATCAAACTTTGTAGTGTTATAACAGGATAGACAGATCGACCTGGAGAATTAACCAATGCATAACCACAGAATAACCAATGACTATTGTTAGAGGCCTATCAGACGATAAACAATGAGACCCCAAACATCAAGAAAAATCAGTCACTGCTTCCAGGGAAAACCAAGTGACTATTGTAGAAGAAGGATGAATTACAGTAGTAAAGAAAAAAAAATGCGACATCAATTGGAGTACTGCATTAGAAGCCATAGCAATGAGTGCATTGGTCTAGCATGAAAATGAAGGAGGAAAAGCCCGAAATAAATGTCTATAGATTAAATAGTTTGAAATGTGCGGCAGTATATCCAGAGGCGTCAGCCCCCTCCCTCGGAGAGAGGCAGGTGAGGCCACAGCGTTGGACATCTGGCATACAGAGCATGAGTATATATATATCCATCCAACACTGCTCAAAAGCTGAGCAATAACTTTTCATCATTTTACATTTTTACAATGTTTGTCTATAATACATTTATACAATGACATATTTAAAGTCTCTAAGCTAGACTTACCAAGAGTCCTTTTCAAAATGTTTTGCTAAATCATTATTATTTGCAATTATTCTCTATCGCTTACATAGTAGATTCTCGGGCCCCCCAAAAACTAAAAGTCATTCAAAAATAAATAATAAAATCTATCTAATCACTAGGGAATGGTTGAATCAAGTCAGCGTGCCTCGAAATTGCCTGCATTGCTCACTTTATGAAATACATTTTATATATAATTAATTTTTAACTTACATCGCAGAACTTCTAGAATATTCAGAAGGAATGCTTCAGGATCTACAAAAAAAAATAAACTGTGTTCTCAACATTAGATATTTAAACTAATACTTATGGGATAATATATCAAAATATTGAGTAGTGACATCTATCCGCCTTCTGAAGATAAGAATTCAGTAAGAGTACAGTAGTTTAAAAAAAGCCACTCCTCCCCCCCCCCCCCCCCCCTTACCTTCAATCAGTCATAAGACGATAAGACAGCAAAAAAAGTTCCCCCCAGAAACAACATTCACAAGAAAAAGGAAACAAATCCACCCTGAATAAAAATCAATGCGAACAGAGAGGCCCACGATACTGATAGCGATGTGTCGCCGAGACTCACTATCATGAGATGGGCCTAATTCTGACACAAATTAATCTCTGACATATAACTCTGACCCACATTTATAGATATTTGCACAATTCCGTTTTAATTAGTCTGAAGTCGCTAACATATACTGTGGAAAAATAAACATAAAATGTATAAAGCCTACGCAAAAAAAAAAGCAGTTTTGAATTGTATGTTATTTTTTCCAAACTCAGCCAATTAACAGGAATATGTGTAACTAAAAGTTGCCGTCTAATTAGTTGTGTTTTCATTTACAGAACATTTCACTTTTAATTTTAATTATTTTTTTTAAAATTAAATTTTGATTTCCTGTGGATAGACACAACATGCAGCCCCCAATTTGATCTTTAAGCAGCATCATACAAAAATGCAAATTTGCGCTGACTTATTTAATTCCTCGGCTTCTCGTGTCGCATATTAAAAATAAGATCATATTTAAGCCTTTTTTTTAGTTTTCATTGGTGAACATTCTTGCATTCTAGCGAATAAAGATATAGCGCCCGTCGATGTGGACAACAAAGGCTGAGAACCCTCGTGGTTTAAAGGACACTGCTGCTACATTTCGCTCGACTGCCTTTATGCAGTGTCTGTGCTGTGTGTGCGTGTGTGCTGTAGTTGTTGACCGTGTGGTGCTGTGCTAAGCTTGTGATGAGGAAGAGAGGTTAGCCTGTAAAAAAAAAAGTATTCAATTTACAGCTACATCACTGTAGTTTCTCAGTTTACAGCGTGAGCGTCCTGCCCCAGTAGCATCAGAGAGCAGCTGCACTCTGACTCTCATGGTTTACTGTAGTTCAGATTCAGCTATCTCAGGTGATGAGCGCGTTTAATTTCATGAGCTGAACCAGCGAGCAGCCACAGCCCTTCCTACTGTAATAACTGCAGAATTCACAGCCGTAGAGAGTACAGAAACTCGCCCAAATTTACACTCGAACATGAACACAACAGTGATGGCCCCCCTCACATAAACAGAGACGGTTTCAAAACAAATTCGATCTACAAAACAACTTTATTGAACAGGCTATATGTATTTATGCCTTTGTTGCGCCGGAAATCTCACTTCACCACACAAAACACACATACACTCACTGTAGATACTGCAGTTTACAGCCGCTGGATTATTCAGTAGATCACAGAGCCAGCCTATCCACCACTGAGTACTACCTGGTTTATTGTAGCTTCATATTCAGCTAACTCTCAGAGTGTGAAAGGTATTGAGGGGTTTGATCTTAGAGCGTGAAACAGAGCAGCACAGCTCTGTCCGTCGCGTAATACTGCAGCCAGGCCCAATCGTAGATGAGACAAAACAAAAACGACACAAAATAGTAAACAGCCTCAGACCAAAAGCTAAACGAAGCACACTTAGTACTGCCTATATCGAAAAAACAACACATCTATTCGCTAACAACACAAATGTTAGGATTTGAAAAAAAATCAACATAATCAGAATGCAGGGTCCACAGGAATTCTGAATGTAGCCCTGGGCCGAAGGGGATACATCTGTTTGAAAACCTCACTCTACCACCACTCACACAATCATCATGAAAGCAAAAATGCAGATTATCTAAGTAACATACATAAGGCAAATTTAACAATGACGTGGATAATCCAAAATCAAGCGAACTGTCACAACATTAAGAGTTCTGAACTGCTTAAGCACTGTACATAAAAATGGATATAGGCTAAACTTGATTAAAAGTGGCCTAGCACGATTAGGGAATATTCATGCCAAGGTGATGAATTAGACAGATGAGGATACAGTAAGGGTGTCTAAAACTAAGATATCACCACGTGTGGCCGAGCCTATAATGAAAACCAGATCGCCTAAGAAATAAACAGAAGCATGAGAAAGCGCACCAAGCAGTTGGCCCTTTTTTGTTATCGCATCAAAGATTAAAGAATTCTGTGTTCACATTCCAAAATTTATCACGGCACATCAACTACCAAAAACTGTTTGAAATATTTGTTTTTAACCGATATATTCCCACAGGATGGTAATTGATATTACTTTTTCCTATGACCATCGTTTGCCTAACTTAATTTACTTATATCTTACCATGTGTGTTTTTTTTTTATTTGTGGTGAAAAGGCAGTAACTCACGCTAGCGTACTCCGCCAAGTTATACAGTATGAGCGACAGATACTTCAGTAGATCAAGAGCAGCCCCCAATGCACTCCTGAGTTCTTACTGCCCGTTTATTGTAAGTTCAGATTCAGCCTCTCTCAGGTATGCCTTGAGGGGTATTAGATTTCAGAGCGAAACAAGAGACAGCACAGTCTTCCTCCATGGCTTAATACTGCCAGCCAAACAATCTTGCTTTTTTTTTTTAGAAAGAAAACAAAAACTAGTAAACAGCTCAGCAAAAGTGCACCCCAGCACAAACTATGTACTGCCTATTATGAAAAAACAACACTCTATCCTCTAACACACAAAGCAGAAGACAAAAATCGAACATATCAGAAGCAGGGCGTTCACAGGAATTCGGCAATGTAGCCCTGGGCTCACATCTGCATCGGGAAATACCTACCTCACCTCACACAATATCATGACAAGGAAAAATGCACACGATTCTCCTAAGTAACATACCATAAGGCAAATTTAACATGATTATATAGGACTAAATATAAATATATATATTATAATTATTATATAATAATATATATACTATAATAAATATATAAAACAAATCAATTGAAAGTCACAGTCATCTTTTGAGTATTGAAGTTAAGCTTAAAGTAAAATGAATATAGGCTAAACTTGCATAAAGGTTGCCCCACTAAGCAATTAGGGATATTACATGCAAGTTAGTGGGAATCAGACATTGGATACAGTAAGGGGTTAAGCAAAGTGCTATCACCACTGTGGTAGCCTAAAAGAAGCCAGATTCTTAAGAAATTAACAGCACGAGACAGCCAGACCAGTCTGGCTTTTCTTTGTTATAGCACATCAAAGATAGATTTTGTCCACTAGAAAAGTTACACTACACACACAAAAATTGCTTTGAAATATTTAGTTTTTACGTGCCTAGCATATCCACAGCTGCGTAATGATTTTGTTTTTCCTGCGACATCATTTGTAACTAAATCTTTACTGATATATATACATGTGTGTTTGTTTATTTGTGTCGTTTTGCTTTGAAAAGGGCAGTAACTCACTCTAGGTCTCAGTTTACAGCTAATGGATTCCGTTCCAGCTATATCAGAGAGCAGCGTCACCTCTGACTCTCCTGGTTATTGCTAGCCTCAGAATCAGCTCCTTTAGGTGGAGCGGGTTTGATTTCAGAGCCCTGAAAACACGAGACAGCCACAAGCATCACTCGGTAATACTGCCCAGTCATGCCCAGCCTGTAGAGACAAAAAAACGATCATTTAAATGCTCTAAAAGGCTGCAATTAACAATAACATACACGCAAATAATACGAAGGAAGTTTTCCTAATACAGAACATAATCTATACAAATCATTATCTCACACTTCCCTTCCCCCCCCCTAAAAAATGTCACCATCATCAGAAAAAATACAAGACTGCCCATAAATTCTCTACAATGTAAGAATAAATACTGTTTCTTGCAATATAACTGCGATTTAGATCAAATAAAACATTTTGTGAATACCTTTATTTTTTTTTTAAAACGTCCAATCTGTGTTCATGCCTTCAACATAAAAAATAAGATGCACACATCTGATTCCATCATGCAGCTATGCGGATTTTATACTTTTCAGTAAAAAAACAACTCCATACCACTACCTACCTATGCAGCTAACGATATATCTTAAATGCAATGCTAGAAAAATTACATTAAGAATATAATAAGTCATACAACAGTAAAAAACTAAAGAACTCTAGAAAACTAAATACTCACACTACTTTTTTCTGACGCATGCTCTTAAGGCCCCACATGCGCAGCATGCCCTACCAGAAGACATTCCTTCTGATGGGTCAAATTTCCTCAGCGTCGAAACTCATCCAGATCGACTATCTCTGCGAATTCAGACCACATCACAAATGCCACAGCCCCTGAACTACTGAGCAGAACCGAGAGACTTAGCTCCACTGAGAACCACTGGATAAATCCTACTGTTCAGGTATGCTTGAACTTCCTGCACTAGAGAATGATCATCAGTTTCATTCGACAGTGGAACAGATTTGATTGTTTCTAACCTGCGAGAGGGATTACTCCCTGATCCTTCTCCTCCCTCCCCCACCCTGATGTATCGACTATTTCTCTAAAACTGCTGCAGAGCCTGTGTTCCTAGTCTAGTGGCATTAGCCTCGTAAGAGAGTCTGATTGGAATACCAGTGAGAGAACACAGAAGGAAGCCGAGGTAGAGGTCGCAGGTGTCCTTTCACTGCTGTAAGCGCATCGCTCCACGGCAGTTCTTGAGGAAGTCAGACAATGATAAACTTTTTTAAAGAAAACAAAAAATCCAATAGATTGCTTTAGCAGCACGTTTCTGTTAGTTGAACGAGATGAGTGAACGAAACCGGATATCAAAGCAGCAGAAACTCCATCTGGAACACTCAGATGCCAACCCCTCAAACGCATGAAAACCTTCCCCAGGTGCAGCCCAAACTCCTCATACTCGAGATACTGAGTACACACTCCTCGAGTACAATGACACTTTCTCTGACATCAATGAATACCACACTCCTCCCCAGGTCATTCCTCATAGAAGATAGGTTTTCCTTGTTCCAGCAGACTTGAGAAAGCGCATGTCTATCCCAGATAAGCCAGAATTATCTTCTAGTCTGCCCCTCATGATCAATGTCATTTTTTCTTTGCGTATTTTGGCTAGCCCATGTGTTTGAATCTGATAGATACAGGAAGTGTGTGAACTCTGAGTCAGATCTTGGGATCCTACTCCACTCTCTGCTCTTGCACACAACATCCTCTCTAGAACACATGGCTGCCAATCCAGCAGAAGCACTGGAGATGCTGGCAAATGATGCTAGCAGGCTTCTTGAGCGACTTAATGTGTCGTAAAATGATTCTATCAAGACAAGGCTCTGACACTGAATCTTTTCCATGAAGTATTACCCTACTTTTCGTGAGGCCGATCACTGAACCCTCAGGTTACCTCTGTTACCGTAATACAGTCAGGAGGATATCTGATTAGGCTGCTGCGGCGCCTCGAGTAGTTATCCATAGGAGAGCCAGAGGCGAAGCAGATTCCACTTGATGAGGTTTGTCAGCAGCCATCACTGAGGCCTGACCTGTGCTATAACATCAAATACATCTCATTGTTCTGTCAAATCTAGAGGAAGTCGACATCATCCATGCACCATCAAAGATGAACATGATTTAGTGGTGATAATAGTTCTCTAGCGGTTTTAATACTACTTATGTCTGCTATGAATATAATGAGAGAAGAAGAAGCCAACAGACTGAGAATTTTTTTTTAAGTTTTCATCAAATTTAGAACCCTCTCTAAAAGGAAGTGGAAATATGAAGAGAACATCTGACATGCAGCTTTTCCTTCAGCCCCAGCTCCAGAATGAAACTTCTAGACCCACAGAGATGTTTTTCCAATTCCAGCCGAACTTCTCTTTAGATCAGCACAGTTACCTGAGACTGCGGATTGATTTTAAAGATGTCGTGCATTTGATGGCGCCAGTCTCCTCAGTGTTGCTGCGTACTCCTGGATGCTGTCATATTCCAAGATAGTCTGACCTCATCCTCATTATTAGACTACTAAACTCCACTCCCACCCTACTGTGATCGTACAGCTCTTGTGTAGATCTCCTCAGAAGTGTTGAGGCGTTACCAGAAATTTGAAATTTCCTTCATTAATTTTCTAGAAATTTTTTTGTTCAGTCGCTGGATTTAAACATTGAAGGGACCAAGAGGGAGCAGTTCTCATAAAAAATTTTAGAAAAAAATAATATTAACATTTAATTTTAGTATATTTATAAACAAAATCTAACATTACAAAAGCGATATTCACTAAAATTAACCATAACAGTTATTGGCCAGTGGATGAATATTAATAAATATATATCATCTATCATCAATTTAAACCCGTTTAAATCATTGCCTACATAATTAATAACCACAATGACTCTGATCTCTTACTGGGTCCTCATAGTTTAGTCTAGCCAAGGGCTCTGTCTGGTTACATGTTCTCAGGCAACGACATGACAGTGTGAATGTCAGCGCCCCCCTCTAAACTGACACGCTGATCTCTCTCCAACCTCTACTCTCAGAGCATGACTGGGTAATCCTCTAGCATTCAGGAGACTTAGACAAAACTCCTTCAGCTGCACTCTTACAAGAGACAACTACTTTGAATACTCCACCTACTGAATTAAAACAATATGCGTCAAGAAATAGATGCCAGTCTAGACGCTAGCTCAGCCAGTTAGCCATTATGTCATAGCAAGTAAATACAAAGGGCTCTCCATTTTTATAATACATTTCATACAACGAAAGGCCCATATGCAAATGCTTCCACATAAAAAACAAAATAAAACCAGCCATAAATTTTTTTTTTTCCAGATGGTTTCAATCTGAGCATATTAAACCACTATTTAGAGCTCCAGATAGAGGTAATATAGATTCAATATATCGATTTTGTAGTCTTGTTATAACACTGTTATGTCCAGGATACATTTTTCCCCTCCCCCTCCCGAAGAATACTGCATTGACATGTACCACAAAATAAAATGCCACATAAGTTCTTTACTAACCAATAATTTAACCAATAAGTTGTTATCTATAATAATAAAACTAAGCCTATAAATATAATAATGCAATATATCATAAATTATTCATATAATACACTATAAACAATAAATAAGACTCTGCATCCCTTTTTGTTATTTTCAGTTAATTGGTATCAAATGTAATTGACAGAACAATAATCTGTGTATTTATGTTCTGTTAACTTATTTATATAAATTTCAGTGAATCAAAATTTTGAAGGCATACAGGTTAGTTATTAAAACACCAAATAATTTTGCAGTGACCTGTTTCATTTTAGTTATACACACCTTGAATACAAGAGCTCCATGTTTCCCCTGGTAGTTATGATGTCTCCTCCTGCCATCTTTTCAACAAGAATGACGTGGGCGTTTTTATGTTTAAAACCTGAAAAGAACTTTATAAAGTTCAACTTACAAAAGTCATTTGAAACTTTCGGTTTTATAAACACTGTAACAGATATACAAAATACATAGTTCTACAGTCATGATTCAGTGACATTAACATTGACGTTCTACGTTAATAAGTGTTGATCTTGACTGATTGCTATCTGGGTCAAAATTTCTAACCAGCCATGCTATAAATGTAATTTACGGAAGATTTAACCTCATGTGTAAACACTTTTGGAGAAAGAGGAAGCTGATGGATCTGTGGTGAAATAGAAAAGTTAAAGCTGAATATGCAAATGAGCGCTAACATCAGTTTATTCATTTTTTTCTGCTGACGTATGGAAAACTTATTCAATTTTTCAATGCAAGCATGTATGGTGTCCATCAAAAAATTTTTAAAACTTTTTTGAAAACAATTTATTGCATCATTATATACATCATCCCAACCACTCTCTTTACAGCCTAAAACCCCCCATACAGCAATTTATACGTTAACATGGGTAAAGTACGCCATATTCTCATGATACCTAAGGCGTTAATGTCATATTCAAACACAATTAACAATATGTGAACGAGATTAACAGTGATTTATCCGTGATACACTAGTCAGTATAAAAAACTATTCAATTTTGTTATCTATTACCATGGCAGTTATATCTGATTTGCATGTTGCTCATGAAGATTCTTGTGCGCCAGCTGTCTGATTCCAATATGATGAAATAGAGGCCTGTTAGACCATGAACATTATATGGTTCTGTTAGAAAACTTAGGTCAACTATTAATACCGTCCTCAAGGCAAACAACATCAGCATACAGCTGGGTGCGTAGCAACGTATAGTATCTCATGTTACACGCCTGGTGATACGAATTTGGTTGGATGCTTTAATCAAAAACATATAAGACAGATCGTGATGTGAACTTCACCGTGCGAACCAGAAAAAGTGTATTAATTTCAAGAAATTGAGTACAAATGTGATGTGTGTGGGTGTCTAGTAGTGTGTTAGGACTCAGTGGTCTGCGCCAAAGATATATTGTTCTGCTACGAATGTCCAGGTACATGTATTGAAGACTCATGCTATTAAATATGTACTACTATGTTATTTTCCTGTAAGGTTATATATTTTACAGAATAGGGAACTGAAGAGGGACGTGAACATTTTATCACTGTGCTGCTCTGTTGTTTTCATCTGATCAGAAACTTTAGCCTATGAACCATTTTCAGAACACTGGAGTCAGAGCATGCAAGTAGGAGCATCTTTAAATCTTACTGTTTAGTTTCACATCATTTCGTCTTACCTGAACTCTGTAGATCTATGACCATCTCTGATCTCTATGAATCTGTCCTTTGATCTGGTCACGCTTCATGGACACATCAGCTGGTGTCAGGTGAGGCAGATCTCTTACCGCGTTGACCAGTCTAAAACACAAACAATACAGAGTAAAAGACATCGTGAACTTTTCTGTGTGTGGTGTATGTGTGGTGTGTGTGTTTCTGGTGTCAAGGATTAAATTGAGCCTGTAGCAATTATACATGCAACTGTATATATAAAGTACATAGAGTTAACATGTTCGCATGATTCCTGTATATGTCAATATTAAACAACTTATTAACAGACATAAGTGATACTATCTATCCATATGGCGCCAGGAGTCAGAAACAACTTTACGGCCCCACTTATATATAATAATAATTTCTGATGACATATTCAATGTACAGATTCTGTATCCATATAAAATGCCAGTTCTCTCTGTTTTGCATGTTGCTATAAATATTTTTTGTAAAATATCGTCATATATGAGGATGTGATGAGATGATGATAAGAAGAAAAACTGCAGCTAGTAATACTGGGGCAGATAACTGTTTACACTGTATATGATTGTATCATCATGCTTTGATAAAAACATGCAGACTATGCCGTATGAACTCACTGATTGACAAGAACAACAGAAAATCTCTGCGGTGAAATTTGCATACGTACTTAAAGGTCGTTTTTTTATCTTCCAAGTAATTAAAGTACAAGTATTTGTTTCATCTACTATATAAATTGTGTGTGTATGATATATTGTACATGGGTATGTGTGGTGAATGTGTGTATAGTGTATGAAGTGTGTGTGTGCAGGAACTGGTCCTAAACCTGACCAGGTATGTAATGTATTACACAGAACGCTGCCAGATGTCAGTTTTGACCAATTTCCTTAAAGAAAGAACACTGCGTTCAGAGAGAAAGTAGGAGCATCTATTTAATCTCACTCTTCAGTTCACATGCATTCTTACCTGAGCTCAGTAGATCTGTTATCATCTCTGAAGTGCATGAATCCTGCCCATGACTGTCACTCTTCATGGGACACACAGCTGGGTCAGTTGGGGTCTGACCTCTACCTGATTCAGTCCTAAAACACAGACAATACCAGACAAACTGTCTTACATGGGTGAACTAGAGAACGAACTCACTTTACACCAGATCACAGTTATTCTCTCACCTCTCACTTCCTGGGTGTCCTGTTCCTCAGAGAGACTCATTTGGAGGACATCCATCTCCTCCTGCAGATCACACGTGAATCCTGATCACACACACACACGGACGGACACACACACACACACACACAGAGTCGAGTCTACATATCTTCGGTCGTTCTCCACGTCTAAAATATTGTACACATCAGCTCAGACAGTAAATTCTGGTAGCTATAGTAATCAACTCTGTGCTTCCCTCCAACATTGTTTTTGATCCTCTCGCACAGATGGATGCTACTGAAAATGGTATTTTCCCTTTAAACACGAGCTGGACGGGTTGAGGCATCACAGGAGGAAGTGCTGGAAGTTGGTACAGGTTGAAGCGGGCGAGTGTGATGAGCTGCTCGACCGATCACAGCACTTCTCAACTAGTACAAAACAAAAAGGGTGACTAGGAAAGTACACACACAGGTTCTGACAAAAATTGGAAACATGTTCACCTCATGTAAGAGGACTGATGCATAGAAATTATAGCGCTCTGGTTTAGTTTCTTAAGGCCTCACTAAGATAAGCGACTGACTCCTGGATCTCAAAGGAACCAGGTCTTTTCAGTAGCTTCTCAAACCACTCACAACGGAAAGGTTTAAATATATGAGATTGAATTTGAATGACGGCCAAAAGCCGGCACAGACACTTCCAGATTTCTCCTACTGTGATATCTACAACAAATTGCTGTTCCAGAGGAAAATACGAAGGGAAAACAGACAAGGACAAGAGCTGCGAAAGCGTGTTCTGTTTCACAGAATACGTGTCACATACACGACATATAGATCAGGGGTGTCCATAGTATGTCAAGCTAACCACTACTGAATGCTGCTTACTTACTAAGGCTAGATTTGCAACCCTGTTACCCAGTTTGTAACAGAAAAATGAAAATGGTCATTGAAACTAAGCTCTATGTGTACATGTTGTATGTTTGATAAACTGCATTCTCATTTCACCAATGGGAACATAATCTCCGAATCAACCCTGTATGTAGTTTCAACCTTGTTATCAGTCAGTTTTGGTGTAAATGGTCGCAAAAATGTTTGTAATTTCAGTCAGGTTTGTTGCAAAAAGTTCCATTCGGTAATGAGGGCCATTAACATGTGGCGTCAGGATCACTTTATTACATACCACTTGTTTTGGAACAATACTGTCAAATGTTGAAAAGCTATTAAAATTAGCTCACAATAAAACAAAGAAAGCAAAAGAGGTGAAGTACGTCATGTGGGTTGCACTGTTAAGCTACAGCTTGTTTCAGGGCAAAATATTCACCGACCTAAGTTTCCTAGAAATTATTTACACACACAAACGGTCACTAGAGTTTTGGCCAAAGTTCGTTTGCTAATATAAGAGTTTTAGTACATCATATGAGCTGCACTTAATAATGTTCTTCTGGGAGCATTGCAATTTAACATCAAAATGTCAGCAAACTATATCATAATCCTGTTTTAATAAATGTATGATGTATAATGAATGTTTGGTGCAGTATCTGATAAAACGTATTACAATCAGTGGTGCCCAGACGTTGTGTGTATATGACTGTGTGATGTAGAGGAGAGTCTTTCCAGATTTGTCCATGATTTTCACTTAGTGCTGCAAATTGCATTACCGCAGTAAATAATTATTCAGATCCGTCCAACATGGAAGAACTATTCAGGCAAGTGAGTCCAACATACTTGGTAATATACAGTCATGTCATAGATGGAGTGTTTTCCATTATTCCAGATAGAGAGAACAATATTTCCTAATGTATGTACCATAAAGTAGTTTATGCATTGTGTAAACTGGCATAAATGTATGTGTTAAATATAGTTTTACTTTTTCAAATCTATTTAGTAGTATATTTTGCAATGTATAAAAATGGCCAAGAAATCAACAGATTTGTATTTGATGTTAGAAGGAAGGAATTTTTAGTTGTGTGTACACTACTGGACTACATCATGATACTAAACAGCAGAGTATATAACATACATTACTGACATAGCTTGTCATTACTTCCGGGTCTGGGAAAAGGCCTACCAGCTGGTCTTTAGCTGCCCTTAAATAATGCCTGGGCAAGTCAGATATGTTCAGTAGAACACTGTGGAGTTACATTTGGAGGGGTGTTCATGGGTGTCATATAGTTTGAAATGGTTGTTTGATTTTTTCATTACTTTGATTTTGTTATTCTGTGTGTAATTTAGTAGCTTATGATGCAAGGAATCGTTTGGTGATCAGCTTCTTGGATTTTGTTTTCACGTGTATTGAGGGTTATTATTGTTTGTCTCCTGAGTGAGGAGAAGGACTGGTATGTGCTGGGTGGAGCAGACCAGTGGATGTCTGTTTAAAGAGCTCGACTGCATTTCTGTGGGAGAGAGGGGATGGTTTTGGTTGCATTGTTGAGCCAATGTATTTTGATAGCATTTTTGCTTCCTCAAAGTTCACATATATCTATATATATAGTAAATTGTATATTCTGTCTTCTTTTTTGTGAACATTTTTGTTGTTCCCACCTCTCTCCAGGCAAAGCAACACCCTAAACTGAATGTTCTATTGTGGGTTTGTCATTGCCATCTTTCCTCACAACTCACAGCGTTGTCAGAGCATACACTAGATTCCAACAGTATCGCTCTGTCTGCATTCACACACATATGACCTGAGGGACATCCCATTCTTAAATCTTTAATATGATGTGGGCCCACCCTTTGCAGCTATAACAGCTTCAGTCTAGCTCTGCGGAAGGCTTTCCACAAGGTGTAGGAGTGTTAATGAGAATTTTTGACCATCTTCCCAGAGAGCGGCATTGTGAGGTCAGACACTGATGTTGACGAGAGGCCTGCTCGCAGTCTCGCTATCTAATACATCCCAAAGTGTGTTATATCGGGTTGAAGGTCAGGACTCTGTGCAGGGGCCAGTCAAGTTCTTCCACACGCAAACTCGTCACTCCATGTCTTTATTATGGACTTGCTTGTGCACTGCGGTGCGCACAGTCATGTTGGAACAGGAAGGGGCCATTCCCAAATTGTTCCCTCACAAAGTTGGGAGCAGGAATTGTCCAAAATCTCTTGGTGCTGAGCATAAGAGCTCCTTTCACTGGAACTAAGGGGCCACGAGCCAACTCCTGACAAACACACTTGGCTCAATGCAGTCAGACAAGTTACCAGTTCTCCTGCAACCGCCAAACCCAGACTCGTCCATCGGACTGCCAGAAGACGGCGAAGCGTGATTCCTCACTCCAGAGACACTCTCCACTGCTCTGACGTCCAGTGCGGTGCTGCAACCCTCTGCATTCAATGCGTTTGCACTGCGCTTGGTGATGTAAGGCTTGGATGCAGGTGCTCGACTCAAGGAAACCATTCACGAAGCTCTCCACGCTGGTCGTGAAGCTATCTGAAGGCACATGAAGTTTGGAGGTCTGTAGCAATTGACTGTGCAGAGTTGTGACCTCTGCGCACTATGCGCCTCAGCATCTCGCTGACCCCGCTCTGCTTTTACGTGGCCGACCACTGCTGGCTGAGTTGCTGTCGTTCCCTATGCGCTTCCACTTTGTTCTAACACCACTGACAGTTGACTGTGGATGATTTAGTAGCGAGGAAATTTCATGACTGGACTTGTGCACAGGTGGCATCCTATCATGTACCATGCTGGAATCACTGAGCTCTGAGAGCGACCCATCTTTCACAACCGTGTGTAGGAAAACAGGTCTGCAGGCCGAGGAGCTGGTTTATACAAGCCTGTGCATGGAATGTGATTGGAACACATGAGTTCAATGTTGTGCTGCGGTGACTGATACTTTTGGAAATCGTAGTGTATCTACCTCACCTGCAACGACTTGACAAGGTGTGACAAATATATACATAATATCCATGAACTGAATGAACGGTACTCACTGGTGTGTCTCTGTCATTGTACTGTGCATTAACCATGTTAGTATTCAGAGCGGTATAATCAGACAATCAAAATGTTCCATATTCAAATCTGTTTGAACAGAAATATCATAACTGCATTTTCACAGAGTATTAATACCTGCAGACACTTGCTTTTGTCAGTGTTAAAAGGGTCCTTTGCCTAATAGTTAAACATCAAATGAGTAAAGGTAAATTTACATACAATTTGATCTGCTCTGATCAGTATCTCAGAATGGGTTCCATGTATTAAAAGGGTGTGAAAAGTAGATGTCCATATATTTTTTTCTTTTTGAATTATTTGTGAAATATATTTAAATACCTAAATATCATGCCAAATATTCTTTTCCATATGAGTGTTGTTTTGTGCTACTTAAACGTTTCATGTTTGTTAACAGAGCTATAATTATAAATAACAGCTGTAAAAGTTCTACATCTGCTCATCTTATTGTGATCTGCTGAAACCGGCCTACTGTGCCTCATCAAGTGCTGAGACGATTCCCGTGACCTAACTTAGGCACACGTCAGCCCATGAGAAATCAACAGAGTTCCTCGATACATTTTCACAGCCTAAACAAACTACTCGAGCGCGCTTGTGTCTGGATGACAACCGAAACAGTACATATGGATATATTAAACCTTGTCACAGGCACGTTCAAAGATTCTGAGGAGAGAAATCCAACATGTGAACATAAAACCAACTAACTCCCCCCCAAACACGCAGAAGCAGTCACGTTCTGTTTGTTAACTTCACCTCAAAGTTGATGTCTGAAATATTCTGAGTACAAAGTTATTTTCTGCTCTCTGTGTGTTTTAAATGCTTGATCACACTCATAAATTAAGCCCAGGCTGTTAAAACTTCAGTTATTACCTCTGTTCTTTCTTTCCAAATGCTGTTTTGATCCTTTCTTCACAAAATGGGCCTCCTGAAGATCTCCGCTTTCGCTTTAAACCGGTTTGGGCTGGATATCTTGGTCTCCACAAGAGGAAGTGGTATTTTTCACAAGTCAAAAATGGCTGACTGATGTTTGCCAGAGCTCTCTGCAGATACCTGGCTGAATAGCAGAGCCAATCTGTCTTTAAAGAATAATGAAAATATCATATTGATTCCAGCATTAAAAATGCACAATGTGTAATGCATTCTTTTTTTTTCTGCAAGTTAAAATCAATCTTGCTGTTTACCTACATGATTCAATTTAGCCAAGTCCTCATTTTACAGGCTAAACACTGCAGTGAACTG
>NW_023495717.1:0-725 GCF_904425465.1 Colossoma macropomum
TGTTACTTTGATCTCCTTGTGTTCAAAGCAAACAGAAGGTGTGTGAGTTTTTGTAAAGTGTCTCAGAGACTTTACATCACTGGGCTTCAACTCTAAGAGCACAGTAGTAGAGAGCTGCATCTGCCAGTCTTAGGTCTGTAACAGTGAGCTCAGTGAGCACAGTGAGTGAATGAGTCTGATGTGCTCGATGAAGATCTATGGTCTGAAGTACCACTACTACTGTATGATCGAGCACCTTTATACAGTCAATACTGTAGAGCTCTGTCAGGATACTGTCTGTACCAGTAGAGCCAAACTGCTAAACTACTTGTTTCATAAGAGCATTTCAGTGTAACAGATTCTCCCTCTTTTCTAAAAACATCAGTCTCCTGATCATCTGATGGTCCAATCTGATCAGCACCAAACACACCTAAAAGAAACATAGCAAAGAAAGAATATTAAATATTTAAATAAAATATTATTTTTCAATTATTTTAATGCACATCTTCACAGTGAGTACCTGATGTGATGATGAGAATGATGAGGAGGTTTCTCTTCATTGTGAATATGATCAGATGGAGTCAGTAGTGTGTTTAAGCTCTCAGTGCTCTAATGCTGATCTGTGTGTTAGTGTGAATCTCTCTGAAGTGAGTGCAGTTATGAGAAACTACAACAGGAAACTCCTGCTCTGGGGAGCTGCTCCACTGTGCTTTCTGTCTTTGTGGAAGATCAAAGCAGAAATAAAA
>NW_023495718.1:0-53477 GCF_904425465.1 Colossoma macropomum
CACTTTTGAACCAAACACTAAAAATTATTTTAAGAAATTTGGACACTGAAGCCAAACTGTTTGACCAATTACGATTTCTTTTTTCACTGCAGTTGTGCTCAGTGAAGCTCTCAGAACCGCTCTAGAAAAGGAAATGTAAAAATTTCAGTATCGGCATAAATGGGTTTATAAAGTTCTTGATTGTTTATTTTAACTTTGTCTTATCATTTACTTCCAATACAACATATAAATGTCTTGTGGAGTATTTGAATTTCTAATTTACAAAAAAGTAATAGAAAAATGCTGAATATTCTGTTTACAAATTGCATAATTGGTCAATAACTGAAGCAAAGGCACGAGTTTTGGTGTCTAGCTAAGCTTCTGTTTCTCAATCAGACTGAGGGATCTCAGAAAACACTCAGTCCACATTCCTGTGAACAAACCTCTCAGTACAGGAGCTGAAAACGCTGTGCATAACATTCTGAGGATGCTGGAGAACTGCCAGACGAGGGTGGGTGAAGGGGTAAAACAAACAAACAAAAAATCTGGGATGCCCAGTCCTGATCCTAGAGCTGTACCACCCTCCAGAGTTTAGCTCCAACCCTAATCTAACACACCTGATCCAGGTAATCTGAAGGCATCTGAACATTACAGCCAATCAGAAACCTTCCAGCTCACTTTACTTCACATAGATACCATTTCAGAGCTTGTTATTGGTCCATGTGCTCAGTCACTGAGCAGTAAAGCATGTTCAGCTGTAGAGACAGAACAGCAGGTTCAGCTCAGCTGCAGGTACAGAGCTGTGATCTGGTAGATACAGAGAACGTTCCTGCCTCCTGCGTTTTTCTCTCTGGAGTCTCCTCTTACGGTAAGTCTCATCTTTTATTATTTAATTTAACTTCTCACATTTAACTAAAAGCAAACAACAAAAAGTGATACCTCTTCTCTTTGTAACCTTGATAAGTCTTAGCACAATGTTTCTGCACAGGCAGAGACACTTTTTGTTGCAGATAGTACATTTTGCTTTGTTTTGAACTTTGTCTAAAGCAAATACAGTCAGTCTGTTGATGTGCGTGTTGTGGAAGGGTGCATTTTTAGACAGTTCAGAGTTACACAAACCCCACCCACTCACCAAATTAGAGTAAATCATAATTACATATAGTGCAAATATTCTTTTAGCAACAAAATATAGTTTAATGATATATTTTGAAATTTTGTCAATAATCTTTATTTTTTTTATATACACATTTATGCATAATTTTAAAGTACCCGTTTCCCTTTACATTGTTTGTAAATTTCATCAACTCTCAGCTCTAGTAGCTGCCTAGGGAAGCACTGTGTCAAACGGACTATTAAAGGGTAAGAAGAGTTCGATACGTCCACTAGTAGCAGTGGGTGACAGTGTGTTACTGTTGTCAAATTATGTTGCAGTACCCTTTCCTGATTATATGATGGATGCAGTCAGTATTTCTAGATCACTGAACAACTGCATGGACCATTGACAGTGATTATAGAGAGCCTGTAAACAACCAGCGTACAGTAACTGTATAGACTGAACTGTCACAAGTAGCTAAATAGCAAGTAGAAACATGCACAAGTAGTATGGCAGCCCGTATGACTTCATCTCATTTTTTAAATTTACTTTTATTCAATTATTTTTACCAGTTATTTGATTTGTTTACCCTCAATGTTGCCCACAGCTGAGACCGGTTGGACCACCAGAGCAGCTGCTATGCCAGCAGCACTGAGGAAACAGAAATGGTCCTCAGCGGATATGATCCGGATGTGAATCCTCAGCTGAAGCTCAAACCTGTGCACCAGAGGATAATATTCCTCCAGAAAAGAAGACACCAAAGTCTTCTTTACACCTCCACCACCTCCATTACTCACAGATCTAAAAAAGGAGATATCAAAGCCATTAAAAGAGTCAGACAGGAGAAACAGCAGCCCCCAAAGACCACCACCTCTGTTTTGACCAAAGAAGAAATCTGATGGTGACACAGTTCCAGTTACAGATGGTTCATCTCAGGTCAGTTCAGTCCAACTTGAGCCGAACTGAAGCTCCCGCTGGACTTCCTAAACCTAAACAACAGAACACAGCGGTCAATCATGAGGAACCTCAGAAGCCAATCAGAAAAAGTTCTCTGCCTGAACCTCCTAATTTTACTTCACTGTCTACTGCAGAACCACAACCCTCTACTGTCAGTCAGGAGAATGAAGGATCTAACACAGCTTCAAACACCCAGTAATACTGCAGTGGGGTTTATCCAGGGTGGGCAGGAGGAGGAGTGTAGAGTGTTGTTAGAGGAAGACGAGGAGGACCACCAGAGACTCCGCCCACAAAAGCCACAGTAGGATCTCACCCTAAACTCCAGAGCAGCCGGTTCTGACTCAGCTTCTCTCCGCAGGACATCAGGCTGCTGAACAGCCAGTAGATACTCAGTGCAGCAGCATGTGGCCTTCACTCACACCTAGAACTCACAATCCCACCCTCACCCACCATACGACCCCTGAGTCTCTCTGCACTTTATTACTGCTGCCATGTAACAGTAGCCTGTACAGTAACACGTAACAGTTTAACTGTATACAGAACACCGACTACTGACACCATCAGTACAGCTCTGTATTGTGCAATACAATGAAATCTACTGTACAAATGTTTATCTTGTTTATAGATGTTTATAACTAAACCACCTACAATTCAACATTGAGATGTTGTAGAGACAGTGATGATTTGTAGTACCTGGAGGTGCTACTGGATGACAGACATGAGTGAACTGCCAATAAGGAGGCTGTATAAAATGATACTCATTCATCAGAACTTCCTAAAGAGCTTCAGGTTTTTTGTCAGTAGGAGGCGCTATTGGACATCTTTTCTGCTGACTGTAATCAGGCTCTACAATCAGGGACAGATCATGGTCATTCAAGGCCCCTATGCACCAGCATCTTAGGCCCCTGGCAGTCAAATGCCCCTGGGCACTGGTCCCACTGGTCTGGTCAGAAATCCATCCCTGTCTATAATGCCTCCCCCCAGCATACTATATCATCACCAGCCTTTTAGAACGAACAACAGTCCATTGTTTCCATTCAAATAATAAATCACACACCACTCACTGATATTGTGCTCACATGTTAATGTTGTTTCATATTAACTACAATACAGAACAAACCACACAGCACTGAATGTGAACACTTGCTTATTTATATCTGTCTATTTTGGTCAATTTCATAACCTATTATATGTTTGTGACTTAAGTAGTTCTTTTATTTCCACTCTAACTCTGCAAGTTCTTTCAGGATTAATAAAGTATCTATATATCTGTCTGTCTATGACATTCAGTACATCATACATGGAGCTCTACGATGAATGGAAAACAGAAAATATAACAAGGCAAAACTCTCAGTGACAGTTAAGTAACTGAACGTGAAATGAATAGACAGAAACATTACAAAACTGGCACTGGGTTGAGCACTGTAGGGGCCTACGGTGGACAATGCAAACCAAATTTATCATCATTATATTCCGTATTTTGTTCACAATCAGACAAAAACATATGGATTTGTAGCCCCTTAAATCAGAATAACCCAATCTACACATCTCTGAAAACAACGAGTGCGTATACATACACTCAATAATCCGATCATAATCGGATTCCTGCAGTTATCTCATTATTCAAATGATCATGTAAACAGCGTACTCCAATCTAGAAATCTGATAAAGAGGCTGGATTTTAGCTCACTAATCAGATTTCTCAGTGCATGTAAACTTGTACTCTGATTTCTCAGTCTGCGTAGATCTGGAGTTTACCCATTATGACAACATTATTGTTATTAATTATTATTCAGTGCATGTAAACGCATTAATAGACTTTAGAGTTCATGTTAAAAATGGTATTGAAACAAGTACAGCAGGTTAATATTTCTCCACTGCCAATGGTGTAAAATACAGAGCCCTGCTGGTCACATCCCATATAAATAAAAATAATGCATGCTCACACCATATTATCACGTGGGAATGAGATCCTAATGTGTAACCACAACTTAGTAAGGCTTAGGAAAGAGACATTTAAGGCGTGGCCACAACTAAGGCGTGGGAATGAGATCATGTCTTTCTAAGCAGTGGTCAAGGCTTAATTATCTCATTCCCACACCTTACTAAGTTGTGGTCACACATTAGGATCTTGTTCCCACACATTAATACAGCGTTGTCACGCACTGTTTTTATTTATACATTTTATTTTTATTTATTAATGTAATCAGTGGGGTACAGAGCCCTGCTGGTGACATCCTGTGTAAATAAAAATAATGCGTGGCCACGCTGTATTAACACGTGGGAATGAGATCCTAATGTGTGGCCATGTCATGGCCATGACTTAGTAAGACATGAGAATGAGATAATTAAGTCATGGCCACGCACTATTTTACCAGCAGGGCCCTGTAGCGGGGCTCTGTAGTAAAGACTAACACTACTGAGAAAGAAACCCATAAGGAATCCTGTAAAACTGAAGAGCACCACCTCACAGTCACAGTTAGCGGTCACTCTGCCAGCCCCAAACAGTCTCTCCCAAAGTTTCTCCAACCCGGAAGGTGCCTCCAGCGAGCGCCTCCAGGAGGCCATTCGCCTGAAGACAAGCCAAGCACTTCAGCCTGCACTCTCCTCCGCCATCAGCAGGGGGCAGTGGTGCCCACCTCTCACCTTCATCCACTGCAATCTTCTCCAAGAGCTCAAAGAAGATCTGCTTGAGCCTCTTGATTTGATTCTACTACAGCAACATGAAACAGTGGCACAATAGTTTTGAGATTTTGGTCTAAATTATTACATGAAATGGTTCTGAATTCACTGCCTGGTGTCTGAGACGCTGTTTTATGATAGTTTTTAGAAGATTTTGGCTTTAAAATCCATTCATGGTGGAGGGATACATGCAGGGCATTGTGAGGCAAAGAAAGCTTATTATTTCAGATTTTCCACTATTTTTCATCATCAACATTCCATATAAACTCAGAAGACTCGTGTAGGTTCACTGGTGGTTCTGGATAGTAAATAAAATGTCTATATTTGTGTTGTAGTCATGGCGACCCCTGGTTCCTATCACCACCACTGTAAAGACATCTGAACCATTTCACACCAAACCACTCTGAACCACTCTGTTCACATCTCACACACTGAGTTATGCAGGAATTTTAAAAACTGGTGGGGTTCCCCTCTAAATCCTTTCCTTCTCTTTTTTCCTCTATGACATCCTTACTGATGTGTTAGTAAAGCATGGTGACTTTATTGCACAGTTTTTTTGTCATTTGTCTTAAAGTAAATAAAAAGTTCTCACCACTCACTGCAGACTCTCTGCTGTGCTGTTCCTCTGCTGTCCTGAATGTGGTGCTAATGCAACCCCTACGAGAGAAAGAGAAACCAAACCAAAACAGGGGAACCCCAGACAGAGGAGCTCCAGACAGGGACGGAGAGAGAGACGGAGAGAGAGACGAGGGAAGATCAATAAAACAACGAGAGGTAGAAACCCCTGAAGATACGAGGAAGCTGGCTGTAAATAAGGGAGAATGTGTGCAGCGAAAAGGGAAATTAGGATCATATGAAGATGTGTTTTTGTTGTAAAACCGGCGACAAGCTCGTGATGTGTGTGTGTGTGTGCGTGTGTGTGTGTGTATTGTGTGTGTGTGTGTGGGTGTGCGTGTGTGTGCGTGTTTGCGCGCGCAGTCTGATATAATTTCAGGAGTTCAAAAACCTTTTAGTTTATGTAGGTTTTCCTAGTTAGTGTGTTATTAGACCCCTGCTGAAAAAAAACAACAATTAAAATGAAAAACCTGATAGTTTTGAGTTCTAATAGGAATTGGATTAGTGGTTAGCTGGTCAGCTGCCTGTTTACACACACATCTAATAACACGTCATATGGAGAAGTGTACAGAGTTTAGACTTTGGTCCAGTCCCATTTCTTCTTTTTACCCCTACCCCTTGTTTTCGAGTGTCACCCTAACCCCTTGGAACTGAGTTCCAGGGTAGTGGTTGAAATCTTCCCTCTGAAATGGGACCCTCAAATAAAAAGAGCATCACTTCATTAACAGCTACCAGCGCTGCTCTGTAGGCGACGCTGCCAGTCTGCAGTGACAGCAGAGGAGGGTAAAGTTCAGCTCCTCACTGCTGGGCTTTAGTTACATTTAGGGCATCATATGATCTTCAAAGAGGGGGGCAATTATTTATTATCACCCACCTCTAATTCTTCAGTGATATGAAGCTGAAGTCAGATATTCTCCAGATTCTTGTTTGAATGTTCCTGTTCCACCTTAAATGGTGCAGCAGTTACATTCTGGTGCTTCAGGCGTCAGAACTGCTGGACTATTTAAGGTGGAACGGGAAATTTAGCTAGCTAACTACCAAGACATCAGCATACTATTAGTGATTTTTTATGCTTGTTATGAAGAAAAGGACCAAAATACACTGAAATGATGTTAAACTAAGAAAATATAATGGTTATCATAATTTTTTGACGGAAAAAATTCTCACATTTGTGTGTTTCTTTGGTCTCTTGTCCATCTTGCCGGTTTTTCTAAAACTCTCTGTTTGGAGTCTCTGAAAACGTCCGTTTGGAGGGTCATGTAGCCCCAACACTTCACCCTTCCCCTCTATCCCAACAAGAATCAGGACACCCTACCCCTGGACATGAACACACAAAACAGAGGGCTAAGGGGTAAGTGGTAGGGGCGAGGGGTGAAGTGGGACTGGGCCTTAGAGTGAATTTTGGTGTAGAGCTGTGGTCATCAGTCCTGCTCCTGGAGATCTGCCTTCCTGCAGACTTCACATCCAACCCTGATTGACCCCACCTGATCATCTGATTGCTGCCCTCAGAAGGTCTTGATGAGCTAAATGAGGCGTGTTGGTTTTGTGCTGGTGGTGAAGCCTGTGGAGAGGAGATGGTGACCACTGATCACCATGAGGCTGGAGCTTTAACGGTTGGGATCTGTTTGTAAGATGAATACAATCAGTGAAGCTGGTGCCTCGCAGGTTATTTTATATGAGCATCTCAGGTGGGTTTTCATGAAGCTGCTTCAGAGACCAAGAGTGAGACTCTAAAATAGAGGATTGTCTAGACTTGTTTTGGTCTCTGTTTAATTCTATATGTGTTAGTTCAGAGGTCTGCTGTGTCTCTGTTATTCTAAAATGTGGACTTTGGTAGGAGTGTCTAAACTTCACAACAGAAGAGGTGTAATAAATGTCATTGTTTTTCTCTCTTAAAGGGGAATTCCACCAATTTAAAAAAAAATATGTATAACTCAGTGTGTGAGGTGTAATCAGAGAGATTCAGAGTGGTTTGGTGTGAAATGGTTCAGATGTCTTTACAGTGGTGGTGATAGGAACCAGGGGTCGCCATGACTACAACACAAATATAGACACTTTATTTATTATCCAAAACCACCAGTGAACCTACACGAGTCTTCTGAGTTTATATGGAATGTTGATGATGGAAAATAGTGGAAAATCTGAAATAATAAGTTTTCTTTGGGGACTATTTTGCCTCACAGCGCCCTGCATGTATCCCTCCACCGTGAATGGGTTAAAATAAAGGGATTAAAATACATTAAGTAAAAACTTAATTGCACAACTGTCAAAAAAAAAAACAGTGTCTCAGTCATCAGGCAGTGAATTCATAACCATTTCATGTAATAACTTTCTGTGAGGGAGCTTTCAGAGGTGGACATCTGGTTCCTATCACCACCACTGTGGACAATTCTGCCTCAGTAAGTTTCTCTAGAATGGAGCGTTTCACACCAAACCACTCTGAACCGCTCTGTTTACATCTTAACTGCTTAATTATGTAGAACTTTTTGGAAAAATCGGTGGAGTTCCCCTTTTACTCACGCGAGTTGTTGCAGGAGCTGCTTACATGATGTTTCAGCAGACAGTTAGGCTTCCTTTGACTCATCTGGGATATTGTTGCTTATTAAATCATTACATGGTCATAAAGGGAAAGCAGGTCAGATCAGCCTTCCATCACTGCTGCTTTTTACTTCTGTTATTGTGATCGAGTCTCTTTGTTAAGCAGTTTCCAGGTACGTTTGTTCAGATATAAGTTCTTAAGACGTTTATTTCCATTTCCATAATCATTTTCACTGAAAACTGTGGGGCAGCTGAACTGTATCATGTTCATTTCCTGATCTCACGTGACAAAACTGGCACCACTGACACATTCCTTAAAGAACATGTGATCAAAATGAAAGGGCTTCATTAGGTTGTTTACCTTTTTATCTCTCTCTCTCTCTCTCTCTCTCTCTCTCTCTCTCTCTCTGTCTCTCTCTCACACACACACACACATATATGTGTGTGTGTAAAACCTTTTTGAAAGGGGTTCTATACAAAAAGGGTTCTTATTTTGTAACAAGCCTGACATTGTCACAATAGGAGAACACTTTTTGGCACTACACCAAAGCCTTTTCCAAAAGATTTTATATAGAACCATCTACAGCACATTCTCCATCAATCTAAAGAACCCTTTCCCCATGCAAAGAACCCTTTAATTGTGGAAAGGGTCCTTTGAATGTTCATAGTTCTATACAGAACCATTTTCTTTACTAAAGAACCCTTGAAGAACCATCATTTTTAAGTCTGTAGTTTATGCTGTTTTTCTGTATTTCCTATATTCTTTTTAAGATCACTTCATAATGTGGTCAATACAAAATTATATTCTTTTTATGTAAAATATTACATACACAAGTACAGTAGACTGGACCAACGTTGTTTTTCTTTCTGATCTGTTCATCTTACCTTTTATGGTGTTGATACTGTTTGAATCCGATGGCGTAGCTTCATCTTTGGACTGTTTAAGCTGCCAAACTCGTCCAGCCAGTAGAGAAGTGGTCATGGAAGACTGAGAGAGTCCCCAACGCCTACGGGAGTTTTGATAAAGCTTTATAAATAGCTTTTCATTCATCAGGTTTCAACAGAAACAGTTATGCTGCTTCTGCTCCCAGACCTACTACCACTGTGACTACTAATACTACAGCTTGTAATAATGATATTACTACTAATAATAAAACCTTTCATAAATGTAGGTCAAAGTGCTGTGAATTAACCAGTGGAAAATGAAAGATCAATGAAAATTAAAGCATGTTTTGGAATTGAATGTAAAAAGGAATAATAATAAAACAAAAAAAGAAATAATAATAAAACAAAACAACATCTAAAAGAGTGAGAATATTTCTGCTCAGCTGTTCTGTAGAGTGTTTGTGGGACATTTTGTGCTGAATCTTCTGTCCATTTTGATCCAATTTGACCTTCTCTTTTCCTGTGTCAGTGGTCAGTAAAGCTGAGAGAGCTGATGTGTTTGTTTTTAGCACTTTTTTCCTGTGATGTTGATCATGTTTTATTCAGTGACCTTTGTCCATTGTCATTGCTCATCTTTTCCCTCGTGGAAGGACCAGGCAGCGTCCTGTTAGCTGTCAGTCCAGAACACTTTATCTGAAATCGCTGTCCGGCAGATGGTGGCCCCAGTGAGGTGCTCAGGTGAACATCTCGTCTACATTTGTGTCCAAAGAAAAACATCTTT
The DNA here is from genome assembly GCF_904425465.1 of Colossoma macropomum. Classification (NCBI taxonomy): domain Eukaryota; kingdom Metazoa; phylum Chordata; class Actinopteri; order Characiformes; family Serrasalmidae; genus Colossoma; species Colossoma macropomum. The sequence goes on from NW_023495718.1 coordinate 9,531, forward strand.
CAGTCGCCCAACAGGCCACTGATTCTAAAATTGTCCGTCAGTTTAATCTGTAATCTGAAATATTAACACCTTTCAGTAAATCACAATTAGGATTTAGTTTTCTTTCTTTCACTATGAAGTTTGTAGTTCAGATGAAAATATCAGCACCTGCTGTAGAATCTAGAACAAGAGAACTCAGGCTAACGTGGAATAAGTTGCTGGCTAGATAGTTCAGTAGAAAACAGTAGGCTGAGGGTCAGTTGTGTTATAGACTATAAGAAACGCCTCTTTGTTTAGATGACCAGTGAAAAAATGATTTTCATACGTTAATCTTTTCAGTGGTAAAGAAACACAGACTTCTGTTTTTACCAAACAGTACATACTGTTTGCTCTGTTTTTGCAAAGATTCACTTTCTCTTATATAGTTATTTATTGTTTTATTGCTTTTCTTAGCTTGTATTATATGAGACCTAATAAGACATAAGACATGATTTATCGTTGATGACTTTTTGTATTACATCTGGTCTCTATTATGTTAAACACATTAGTATAAAATCAAAGTGTTTTTCCCATTTAAAAAAGCATTGACACTGATACTCCAATAGAACTGATACACAGAGCTCTAAAGTAGTCTTGGGACAATTTTTTTTAGTCTTGTTTATTTATTACTTTCCAAGCTAAAGTTATCATTTATTCATTCATATCCATCAGAAAAGTTATAGCAACATGCAACAACGTCCAGGTTCACTGACTGAAACACAAATGAATTAAAACACAAGTAAGACAAATAAAAGTACTTAAATATCAGATGGACAAACATTACTGTGTCTCTCCCTAATGTGGGTCAGTATTTGGTGTGTTATTAGGTCAGTATTCTGGGGGGCAGTCTCCAGGCTTATTAGATGTTCTCTGTTTGATGGTCAGAGTGTGGCAGGTTTTGAACATGTTTTGTCTCTTTCCATGACTTTAAAGCATTTTTCACAGCTGATTTTAGAAATTGATGTTATTTCAACTCAATAAGTTTTCTAATGTGATATTTTAATATGTTGATGGAATTTTGAGTTGGGTGTGTTGGTGGTTTTCCAGGAGTAAATCCAGTTTGGAGATCTGTGGTTTGAACCTGATGTGGGTTCATTTATTATTTGTTTTGTTTTGGGTTGTTTTTTTGTGTTTATTTTTTAAGTACAATATTTTATCATCATCAGCTCTTCAGTGGCAAGGCACCGGGGGTGGATGAGATTCGTCCGGAGATGCTTAAGGCTCTGGATATTGTGGGGCTGTCGTGGCTGACACGCCTCTGCAATAGTGCATGGACCTCGGGAACAGTACCCTTGGAATGGCAGACCGGTGGTGGTCCCTATTTTCAAGAAAGGGGACCGGAGGGTGTGTGCCAACTATCGGGGTATCACACTGCTCAGCCTCCCTGGGAAAGTCTATGCCAAGGTGCTGGAAAGGAGACTTCGACCGATAGTTGAACCTCAGATTGAGGAGGAACAATGCGGATTCCGTCCTGGCCGTGGAACAATGGACCAGCTTTTCACCCTCTCACGGATTGTTAAGGGGGCATGGGAGTTTGCCAACCCAGTCTACATGTGTTTTGTGGATTTGGAGAAGGCTTACGACCGTGTTCCCCGAGATATCTTGTGGGAGGTCCTCCGGGAGTATGGGGGGCCGGGGTTACTACTCCGGGCCATTCAATCTCTGTACGCCCGGAGTGAGAGCTGTGTTCGTATACTCGGCATTAAGTCGGACTCTTTCAGTGTTAGCATTGGACTCCGCCAGGGTTGTGCCCTGTCTCCACTCCTGTTTGTGATATTCATGGACAGGGTGTCAAGGCGTAGCCGGGGTCAGGAGGGCATTATGTGTGGAGGCCGGAGGGTGGCGTCTCTGCTATTTGCAGATGATGTTGTTCTTTTGGCTGGATCACATGGATGCCTCCAGCGCACACTGGAGCGGTTTGCAGCTGAGTGTGAAGCGGTTGGTATGCGGATCAGCACCTCCAAGTCTGAGTCCATGGTCTTAGCCCGGAAAAGGATGGTATGCCCACTCCAGGTAGGGGGAAAGGACTTGCCCCAGGTGGAGGAGTTTAAGTATCTCGGGGTCTTGTTCACGAGTGATGGGAAGAAGGATCGTGAGATCGACCGCAGGCTGGGACAAGCGGCAGCAGTAATGCGGTCTCTGTACCGGACTGTAGTGGTGAAGAGGGTCTCTGAGTCTCGCCTACCGGAATAAGACCCCGGGGTCGTCCTAGGACCCGCTGGAGGGATTATATCTCCAAGTTGGCCTGGGAGCGGCTTGGGGTCTCCGGGAATGAGCTGGAGGAAGTTGTGGGGGACAGGGTCACCTGGGATTCTCTGCTCTCCCAACTGCTACCGCGACCCTATCTGGACTAAGCGGTTAACGATGATGATGATGATGATGATGATATTTTATCATTATCATATGAGGGGTTTAGGTGAAGGTTTTCTAGCTTGCTGTTGTTTAGCCAAAGTATTGACTGACAGAGATGACCCATTAGTACACTCTTAAAAAGATGGTTCTTCAAGGTTTTTTTTAGTAAAAACAAGGGTTCTATATAGAGCAGTGAGCACTCAAGAAACCTTTTTATGCTTAAATGGTTCTTTGCATGGGGAAATGGTTCTTCAAATTAGAGAATGTGTTGTACATGGTTCTATATAGCACCAAAAACGATTTTTGGTACTATTTAGAACCATTTTCAAAAAGATTCTATATAGAACCATATCACTGCTGTTGGAACAAAACCTCGCATCTCCAAAAAGGTACCTTTTTTTTTTACTTTTAATGTAAGTCAGTGAAACCAGACTTTTTTCAAAGTAATTTTGGGCCAATTTATCATCATTCTCAGCACTGATTGTATCAGACACAGCAGTGCTGCTGGAGTTTTTAAACACCTCAGTGTCACTGCTGGACTGAGAATAGTCCACCAACCAAAAATATCCAGCCAACAGCGTCCTGTGGGCAGCGTCCTGTGACCACTGATGAAGGACTAGAGGATGACCAACACAAACTGTGCAGCAGCAGATGAGCTATCGTCTCTGACTTTACATCTACAAGGTGGACTGACAAGGTAGGAGTGCCTAATAGAGTGGACAGTGAGTGGACACAGTGTTTAAAAACTCCAGCAGCACTGTGTCTGATCCACTCTCACCAGTGCAACACACACTAACACACCACCACCACATCAGTGTTACTGCAGTGCTGAGAATGATCCACCTCCCAAATAGTACCTGCTCTGTGAGGGTCCATGGGGGTCCTGACCACTGAAGAACAGGGTAAAAGGGGGCTAACAAAGTATCAGAGAAACAGATGGACTACAGTCTGTAACTGTAGAACTACAAAGTGCACCTATATAGTAAGTGGAGCTGATAAAATGGACAATGAGCGTAGAAACAAGGAGGTGGTCAGAATGTTATGCCTGATCGGGGTACATAGACACACAAATGACATACTGATCTGGTCGAGGCTGTAACTCTGCTGAACGTTATAATGTTATAAGGAACCCTTTAACACACAGTGAGAGGTCTGTCAGAAGTTGAGATGACGGTTCCTTTAGGTGTGGCTGATAACCATCAGCTCAGTGGAGCTCCATCATTCAAACGGCGTGAATGTCATTAAACTCTTTCTGGTAAAAACACAGTTTCTTTTGTTCAGAGCTGATGAGTTATGACTGGGGATTTAAGGCTGTAGATTACATCAAAGACACAAAGATAAGATTCAAGTTATTTATGCAAATCGCATTGTGTACAGATTTTTCCACTGCAGCTTTAACCCCCACACTTCCAACCCTGTTTCAAAGCCCTTTTTAACTTCACCCACTTCGACTCACCACTCAGATGTGCATCATTCCTACGTTACACAAGTGTCCTCTCAGTGCAGAAAGGAAGGAGGGGTCACTAAGGAGTGGATTATTCAAACGTAATGCACACACTCTCAGCAGCTAATCAGCCAGCCAATCAGCTAGCCATGTAAACTTCGCAATGCAAAACCTCTTAAAGAAGTTTGAGTATAACATACATAACGTGTGATTAACTGCTAACAGTTTAGAGTAGAACTGTGATGAAATATCTTTCTTTTTGTTCTTGTTAACCATGTAGGCTGTAGCATGCTAACGAGCCGGCTAGCAGAGGACAGTGATGAAGTTGTGTCAGCAGTCAAAGCCAGAACCATTATAAAGCAGGAGACGGTCACTGTTTGAAATATGAAAGGAAAAGCTTGAAACCTCAACACGGCATCTGTTTATGGAGAAAGTCCTGCCTTTCAATAAAACGAGCCAGTCCTGCTAACGGGAAAAGCCCCCCTTTATTGCGGAGATATGTGCAAACACAGTAGCCAGAGCAACCTAGAAAAACATGATTTTGTATGATATTTGAATTAAAATAAAACAACTACTTATGTGTTTTTGTCAGATTTTATCAATGATTTAAAATGTGTACTTGAAACAGTAATATTTGGTTTTGTTTTTTTAAGTCTCTCCTCATTCAAAGAGAAAGGATGCTGGTCCTGTATTACTGGAAAAAACTGCCCGGTGGTGTTAGAAAGACGGCCATTGAGTGGACAGTCTTTCCTATGATGACTTTGCTAAAGCCCAGCAAATCCAATGTTACTGTTTTGAAATGTTAAGCATAGATAGGTTTCCAGTTTACAGACTGGGTGTGCACAAAGCCAGTGGGCAAAACCACTTTAGTAAATTAGCACAAGATTGTAACTTTAGTCAGCTGCTGTAATCAACATAGTTTTTGCATTGTTTGTAAATTCTCGTTGACCTCAGTAATAAAAAGGCATTTCAGAGTTGAATCTGTTTGTCTTTCATTTGCATATTAATATAACATTATGTAAAATGTAAACCTAACAACAGTTGACTATCAGTATCGGCTAGTCAGGTCTGATAAATGCCCCGCTAAGTTTGTTATTCACTACATATTTAATAGGAGTATTAGACAAAATTCCACTTATCATCTCTCATTTTCCACTTACTGTCCAATTTCTTTAGTTTTTCTTTCTTTCCTTTCTTTGGTTCGCAATACTTCGTAAATTAGTTCAGTAAATAATCTTATTCAAGCTCAGTGTCAGCAACAACATCTTCTATAAACTTATTTTATATCAGGCCTGTAAGAAATGGTTTCCTTTGTCCGTGTCTGATCCCACCTTAACCTCCCTCTTTCTGGGCATCTCCGTCGGAGCTCCGGGAGTGCGCTGAAATAAGAGACACACTCAGGCGCCTCAACGTTCAGACACACACTCATTTATTACATGACTGAAGGGCATCTTTATACAGACATAGCTGGCGGTTGGCCGGTACAGAGATAAACAAGATTTATGAAAACAAAATGCAGAGTAGCTGTCGTGTGGGAAAACAGGACAAAAAGTGGTTGCCAAAAAAATACAATTGCAGGTCAGGACGCTCTGCTCTGACCTGCAGACATGAGATGATTACTTTGATAAACTTGGTGTGCTTGTAGAATAACTTTGTACTGGAAAGATTCTCTTTGCAGTTCTTCAGGCATCAGCTCCTCAATACTTCATGAACTTCAGACAGTTCATAATTCTGCTGCTCGTCTCCTCACTCACACCCAGTCATCACCTCATAACACCTATCCTCCAGAACCTCCATTGGCTTCCCATAAACTACTGCATTCAGTTTAAGATCCTTCTTCTCACCTACAAAACTCTCAACAATCTTACTTCTTCCTATCTCTCTGACCTTCTCCAATCCTACAAGCTGAATTTCCTTTCAAGGCCTAGTCGTTTTTCTTCTCTCAGTTATTTGTGATATTTGTCTTAGTTTATTTTCTATAATAAAAGGCTTTGTGCATTTCAAATCTGTTTGAGGAGATTAAAAACTAGTTAGAGCTTCTTAGCATCTGGACCACTGTGTGACCCCTGCTGGAAAAAAACGTAGAAAACATTGTGTTTCTGTAGGTTCCTGATGGTTTTGCAATGTAATTTGGCTTTTTAATGGGTTGATATCACAAAGTAAAGGATTTTAATGGTTTAACAGGTGACCAGTGGCTGCACTTCATGTATTTCTTAGACCCAAAAGTCACAATGACAAGGAAAAAACATGATAACGCATCACAGGGGAAAATTTACGGAGCCCCGGAGGGGACGGAGGTGAAAAAAAAAGAATTAATTCGAGCGAACGTTTTGTAGTTCGTACGCACGTTTTCTCTTATTTGTGGTCACGATTTCTTAAATCGTTCCCTCGTTTTCTTTTAATCGTGCGCACGTTTTCTTTACTTCGTGGGTTTGTTTTTTTTATTCGTGATCACGATTTTCTAATTCGTTCTCTGGTTTTCTCTTAACTGTGGTCATGTTTTATTTTTAACTGAACGCTCGTTGTTTGTGTTTTGATAACAGCTCCCTGAGACCGTCTGACGGGTTTTGGTGTGTTAGATTGACGAGATGATGGACAGAGAAGCTCATCAGGTCTGATTTTGGTTTGGGGGGTTATGAGGAAACTGCAGCTCCTCTTCACAGCGAACGGCCCACGGTGTTTCTGCCCCCGGTCAAGCTGCGGTGTTAGAGACCATCACACAATTACAGGACGAAATGATTCAGCGTGAGAGAGCTCGGTGTAGACAGTGTGTTACGTATAGAGGGTTTATTGGAGTTTTGTGTTGTCATTATGTTTTTATTGCTGATCTGATCTGATCTCTTATCAGACCATAAAATGAAAGAGTTTTCCCGTTTCAAAAGTATCAATACTGATACTCCAATAGAACTGGTAGGCGGAGCTCTAAAGTCTAAAGTCGTCTCGGGACAATTTATGTCTTGTTTATTTATTACTTTCCAAGCTAAAGTTATCATTTATTCATTCATATCCATCAGAAAAGTTATAACCACCAGCAACAACAACCAGGTTCACTGACTGAACCTCAAATTAATTGAAACTTGAGTAAGACAAATGAAAGTACTTAAATATCAGAGGCACAAACATTAGTGTGTCTTTCCTTTATGTGGGTCAGTATTTGGTGTGTTATTAGGTCAGTATTCTGGGGGGCAGTCTCTAGGATTGTTAGATGTTCTCCGTTTGATGGTCAGAGTGTGGCAGGTTTTAAGCACATTCTGTCTCTTTCCATGATTTTTCATTTTGTTACCAAGAGCTTTTAATTGAACTCAATAAGTTTTCTAAAGTGATAGATTTCAGATTATTAATGAAATTTTGAGTTGGGTGTGTTGGTGGTTTTCCAGGAGAAACTAGTTTGGAGATCTCTGGTTTAAACCTGATGTGTGTGCACTTGAATTAGTATTTTTTGTGTTTACTTTTTAAGTCAAATGTTTTTAGGTTTATCAAATGAGGGGTTTAAGTGAAAGCTTTCTGGCTTGCCATTGTTTAGTTTACATGTGTCAGACTCCAGTCCTTGCGGGCCAAAACACTGCAGACTTCAGCTCACTGCCTCATTAAACACACCTGATTCAGCTCATCAGCTCATGAACAAGGCCTTCATCAACTGAATTCAGAGTGTTAGATGAGGGTAAACGCTGATCTCCACAGCACTTTGGCCTGGAAGGTCCCCAGTTTGACATGCCTGGTTTAGTTAAAGCCTAAGTAGTGATTGACAGAGGTGTCCCAAGACTACACTCTTAAAAAGATGGTTCTTCAAGAGTTCTATATAGAACCATATCACTGCTGTCGGAACAAAACCTCACATCTCCAAAAAATCTACTTTATTTTTAATGTAAGTCAGTGTATCCAGACTTTTTTTCCAAGTAATTTTGGGCCAATTTAATTTGATCCATACATCATGAAATTTACATTCAATGTAAAGAGCAACAGGCATTTTCAACTTTTGCCAAAAAAACAAAAACGACAAAAATGGAGATACGAGGTTTTGTTCCGACAGCAGCAACATACGACACATTTTCCATAAAACTGAAGAAGCATTTCACTGTGCAAAACCCCTTTAATCATGAAATGGTTCAGTGAGTGTTGATTATTCTATATAGCATGTATACATACACACAAATGACATACTGATCTGGTCGAGGCTGTAACTCTGCTGAACGTTATAATGTTGTAAGGAACCCTTTAACACACAGTGAGAGCTCTGTCAGAAGTTAAGACGAGGGTTCCTTTAGGTGTGGCTGATAACCATCAGCTCAGTGGAGCTCCATCATACAAACGTAATAGGACACATAAGACAATATGTGGTGTTGGTGATTAAATTTATTACTTTTGGTCTCTATTTTATAAAACACATTAAGATAATATTAAAGAGTTTTCCTGTTTCAAAACCATCAGCACTGAGATTCCAATAGAACTGATACACAGAGCTCTAAAGTAGTCTTGGGACAATTTATGTCTTGTTTAATTATTACTTTCTATTTAATTCTACTTTCTTCTATTACTAAACTCATCATTTGTTCATTTATATCTATCAGAAAAGTTATAACCACCAGCAACAACAACCAGGTTCACTGACTGAACCTCAAATGAATTAAAAACTAAAATAAGGCGAGTAAAAGTACTGAAAAATATCAGAGGGACAAACATCAGTGTCTCTTTCCTTTATGTGGGTCTGTATTTAGTGTGTTTTCAGGTCACGGCAGGGTTCATTCTACATTCATGGTTCATTGTTTTGGAAATTTCACACACATTTTCTTACCAAGAGACATTGGAAGTGAAAGTTTTCTAGCTTGTCATTGTGTAGCTGAAGCCAAAGTATTGACTGACAGGTGCCTCTAGACTATTACACATACCAATGACAGACCAAACAAGTTGAGACTGTTACTGTGCTAAAGGTTGTGATGTCATAGGGAAGCCCTAGATAAGACGAGGATTCCTTTAGGTGTGGCTGATAACCTTCAGCTCAGGAGCTCCATCAGACAAACAGCAGTAAATGCTGTTAAACGCTTCCTGGGAAATACAGTTACTTTTATTCAGGGCTGATTAATTATGACTGGAGGGGATTTAAGGCTTCAAATCACATCTTAAGCAAAAACACAACTGGATTTAAGTTTTCTATGCAAATCGCACTTTGAACACAGATTTTTCCACCGGTCACCGAGGCTAATGTTAGCTCAGCTAGCATGGATGGCGTGGAATGTAAGCTTATAGTTTCCAGCTGCAGTCATGATGATAACTCTGCGCTTGGTGCTCTGTTCCAGTGAGCAAAGCAGACAAAATCCTTTGGATAAAACTGTTATAAAGAGCACCACAGGGAAAAAGACCAGCTGTAAACCACTGATTTATCCCTACTGACCTTTTCCCTGACTTCTCTATTCTGAGAGTGGTCAGCAGGTGGGCTGACTGCTGTCAGAGTTCGGTGTCAAAAGTGTTGCAAAGGAATTACGAGTGGGTGTTTGTGTTGTCGTGATGTTTTTATTGTGATTTGTACCATTATCTGACTTGACTGTTGTGAGATTAGACTTCATTTTCCTCTGTGCTCTTTGTTTTCCAGCCTGAGGGCTTCAAACACTGAACAATGAGAAGAATGTGCTGGAGTGCCTGAGGGAGGGAAGCCCTGCTGGAGTTCAGCCTAAACAGAAACTGTTGCTATGTGAAACGTCACTGTTATGTAACCCAATCAGCGCCCGCTCACATGCTGCACAGAAACCCACGTGCCGTGTGCAAAACCACAAACACAGTACTGTAGTTTTTTTACAGTGAACTTTTTTTAACATGTAAAATGTCCAAAATCCACCTGTTTACTCACATGATATTCATATGACTTTTCTGTGAAGACTCTTAATGGGGTTTAGTGTTTAGAATAGTTTAGAAACATTTTCAGTGTTTCTTTGCTGATAGTGACTTAAATGAGTAACAAGGTTGAGTTGACATTATGGTAATGTATTAATTTCTTTAATTAATAAACTAATAATATTGAAAATAAAGGGCAGAAAGAGTGAGAGACTTATGGAATATTCCAGATGTTTCTGAGCGCTGAATGTGTTCAGGTGACTAAAATTTTGAGGGATTAAAATGTACATTTTTCATAACTTGCAGTCGTCAACTAGTGAAAATCGATGTTTCAAGTGTGAGACAAACAGCACATTAATGCAAAAACACTACCATTTTCCATTTTTGAAGTATTCTAATTATCTCCATATGGAAAAAATAACAGAAGCGAGTGTTGTGGGTATTGATACTCTGTGAAAATGCAGTTATGATCTGATATTTTGTTTATGTGAAATACATTGTGTGTGAGAGTCTGACTGCAGACGTACATGGTTAATGTAAAGTACAGTGCGGATCACAGAGGTCAGTACGTTTAGTTACATCACAAAGATGTGAATAAATAAATCTATATTTATACACTAATAACATGCTCAGGCTGGGTGTTGTGAGCTGTGTTAGCCTTTAGAGCAGCTGCTGTGAGGTCAGGGGTTTAAAATATTATTCTAAGCTGTGTGAAGAGCTTTACTGAGCTCCACCTGTACACAGACTGATAAGGGCCGCCACTTTGACTGATAAACACGCCCACTTTCTCAGGAATTGTTGGATTGTGTGAAATGCAGAACAGCCAACCAGAGTGATTAATGCAAGACGTGAAGAGGCGGGCAGTCTCCATCATTACAAAAGATTTCCCTATTGTTACTAAAGGTGTGCCTCAGGGTGTGGTTGTGCTGTTGAAAGGCAGCAGCAGATCAAACACCCACTTTTGTTTTATAGACCCACTTAGAAATATTGCAGAGAAAATGAGCTTTTTTCTAATCTTTTTCTAACTTGAAATTACAAATCCTTCTCTTTCAAAAACCAGTTATAACTAAATTGGCAGATTTTCCATGGAAAAAAAATAATTAATTGATTAAATAAAAAAAAAACATATTTGTATTGTTTGTGTTTTACAATAACTGTAAGTTTTTTACTTCATTGTTAATATTTCACCCCCAGCAGTCTTTTGTTTTGTTTTTCTCTGTTTTCATTGTACATCTTTATGAGCATTCCATTACACACCATAACATTAAAACCACCTGCTTGTTTCTACACTCACTGTCCACCTACCATCATCTACACTGACCGTATAGTTTCACTTTGTAGTTCTACAGTGACAGACTGCAGTCCATCTGTTTCTCTGCAAACTTTGTTACCCTGTTCTTCAGTGGTCAGGACCCCCATGGACCCTCACAGAGCAGGTACTATTTGGGTGGTGGATCATTCTCAGCACTGCAGTAACACTGACGTGGTGGTGGTGTGTTAGTGTGTGTTGCGCTGGTCTGAGTGAATCAGACACAGCAGCACTGCTGGAGTTTTTAAACACCTCAGTGTCGCTGCTGGACTGAGAATAGTCCACCTACCGAAAATATCCAGCCAACAGCGTCCTGTGAGCAGCGTCCTGTGACCACTGATGAAGGACTAGAGGATGACTAACACAAACTGTGCAGCAGCAGATGAGCTATCGTCTCTGACTTCACATCTACAAGGTGGACTGACAAGGTAGGAGTGTCTAATAGAGTGGACAGTGAGTGGACACAGTGTTTAAAAACACCAGCAGCGCTGCTGTGTCTGATCCACTCATACCAGCACATCACACACTAACACACCACCACCGCGTCAGTGTTACTGCAGTGCTGAGAATGATCCACCACCCAAATAGTACCTGCTCTGTGAGGGTCCATGGGGGTCCTGACCACTGAAGAACAGGGTAAAAGGGGGCTAACAAATTATGCAGAGAAACAGATGGACTACAGTCTGTAACTGTAGAACTACAGAGTGAAACTATACGGTCAGTGGTGCTGATAAAGTGGACAGTGAGTGTAGAAATAAGAAGGTTGTTTCTATGTGTGTAATAAGTATAATCTGTATTGTTATGCACCATTTTGAAAATTAAAAAACAGGCAAATACAAAACCAGTCAGAACATTAACAATGAGTGAATTAAGATATTTATTTATGTTGACTGTGTTAAAAAGGTCAGTGAAACAATTCCAGTGGAGCTTTCAGCCCCTTCCTCTTGCTCAGGTCCTGTTTGAGGGTGTGCACCAAGTGGAAGACACGGGTAAACTAAGCGGCTCATTGTTCATCTGGGCAGGAGTAACAGGTCAACAGAACTGACTGTAGAAGATCCAGTTAGTTTCAGAGTTCAGCTGTTTTTACTGAGAGAATACAGTCATAGATATGATAGAATTGTATTACAGTAAATGCTCAGTCACTGCTGTGAACCCCTCAGTGTTTCCTTCAGCTAAAAGAAACCTCTGAGAAACGTACAGCCTTAAAGATTTCCCTTCACACTTAAGGGAAAGAACCTATACAACCGGGCACTGGTTCATAAATCATCGAGTTCTTATATATATATATATATATATATATATATATATATATATATATATATACAGTAGTGTGATTAAAATAGGACATGATTCAATGAGTACACAGTTCTTCAATTCTTAAAAAAAGGAATGAACCAAGAGTGGTGAAAAATGGTGAGCTAGTTCAGACTGATGGAGAGTGTTGTATGTGGTTCTATATGCCACCAAAAAGGTCTGTTATGGTTTCGATGTCAAGCTTGTATACATCAGAAGAACCTTTTTTGGTGCTATCTAGAACCATTTTCAAAAAGGTTCTATATAGAACCACACAAAACACATTCTCCATCAATCTTAGGAACCATTTCACCATGCAGGGAACGCTTTGAGCATGCAAATGGTTTTATATATAACTCATAGTTCTTAGAAGAACCATTCCCCTTGCTAAAGAACCCTTGAAGAACCATCTTTTTTACGTGTGTAGTTAAATACCTGTGATTAAAACCACTAAATGATGGCCGTCTAACATCTTCAACGTCGTTATTATATATGTATTATCACGCTAGACTGTAATGGTTTCGATAATTTTTTCTGTTTATTTATTTAGTCTGTGCTCCAAAATAGTAACGGCTCCGCCCATGTGACTGTAGAACCCGCCCACTTCTACGTAGGTTACTTAAGTCTTCATAGAGTTTCGCTCAGTCGGTCCTCAGCGGAGCGAGTGGAGCTGTGAAAGTCGGATCAACTGCTGATTCAGAGCCGTGATATGAGAGAAACAGAGAAGTTTCCAGCGTCGCTTCACTGCCTCCTGCTTCTGCTCTCTGGAGTCTCCTCTTACAGTAAGGCTCAGCTTTATTACTGCTTTCAGATACTCTATTAATGCTCTCAGTTAGGCTAAAAGTAAAAGTGAATGAATGGAGTGAAGCTGTGAATCTTAAAAACTCGAAACTGGACAGACCCAGATGTGGAAGAGTCCGGAGGCGTTTCCAGTAAAATAAATGCCCACCTGGCTCAGTGGGAATGTTTTATTACGAGGCTGAAACAACTTACTCGAGCCGCCTATTCTAATTCCCCGTTCCACCTTAAATGGTAGCATTTAAGGTGGAACGGGGAATTAGAATAGTTACATTTAGTTACAGCAGGTACATTCGGGCTGCTAGCAGGAGTGTAACAGCGGCACTGTTTAAGGTGGAAAAGGAAAGTCGAATATGAATTGAAGCCGACTGAATTTAATGACTGGGCCAAATTTCATCTGCCGTCGTTTGCCGTGCAGTGAGGGGGGAACCGATTTCTCTATCGCACCCAAAAGCACGCACAATCACAAGCACGGCTCCTGCACGGAGGCGAAAAGGTCCACATTTGCGGCACCAGCGTCCGTGTATGACGACTTTGCGCCGACTGACTGAGTTGAATTGCGAGGTATAAATAAAGTGTTTTTTTTCGTAGAGCTGCCTGTCTGTAAACTGCTCTTCAGCTTCAGCGCACAGTGTGGCACCAGTTATCAAAGCTGCTGTAGCGGTTTGTCCATGTCTGATTCTGGGTTCCACACCAAAACAGTGCCCAGTTAGTCCAGTATGGACCTGTGCACACACGGCTGAACCTCAGAAGGCTGTTTATTAGACATGTGATGAGCTTTATGGTGTGATGCGCTTTGGCCGAACACGATGGTCTCACACTGTATGAAAACGCTCTGTCCGACTGACATTACGGGACATGGGAGCTCACACTGCACGTGAAACGAGCCCCTACAGTCAGCTCTGTTACAGACAATGTCCAATAAAGCTGTTTCATTAAATAAAACACGCTGCGCCTCCGAGTTCCGACAGTGCTTTTAAAAACATATTTTATCGTTCCCTTTTTTAACAGTAGACGTCCTCGGACAAAACGTCAATAGCTGCATAAACACTGTGTCTATACACATCTGATTAATAGTGCTGGTTACTTTGATCTGTGGTGAGAATTGCACAACACTAAACATGCACTTGCTGATGCCTGTTCTACAAACAGCCAGCATACTTTATCTGTACAATGTTACTGACATAAAATGAGCTTGATGGTGACATTCACAGTCTTTAAGGTTCAACAGATGCTTAACTGTCTGGAATGTTTGTATTAAAACACTAGAAGAGAAAATGTATTATTTAGTTTAAGCAGAATCCACCAGACTCAGTGTGTCTCATCTCTGCAAGTGGATACTGGGATGTGTGCTCAGTCCCCTCTTGTACTCCCTGTATACACATGACTGTGTAGCCAAACACACATCTAACATCATCTTCAAGTTTGCTGATGACACCACCATCCTAGGCCTCATCACTGATGAAGATGAAACAGCCTACAGAGACGAGGTCAGCGCTCTGTCAGAGTGGAGCCATGACAGCAACCCCTGTCTCAACATCAGCAAAACAAAGGAGATGATCGTGGACCACAGGAAGCTGCAGAGGGGTGGTCACTCTCCCCTGTTCATCAATGGAGCCAAAGTGGACAGAGAGTCAGCAGTGTACACCTCACTGATCATGAGATCTGCCTGTCAGCGTCTCTTCTTCCTGCGCAGGCTCAGGAAGTTTGGTCTGCTTCCTCAGATCCTCACCAGCTTCTACAGATGCACCATAGAGAGCTTCCTCACGGGCTGCATCACTGTCTGGTACAGCAGCTGCACCGCCTGCGACCGTAAGGCCCTTAAAGGAGTGGTGAGGACAGCAGAAGCCATCACAGGCAACAAACTGCCAGCCTTACAGGATGTCTATCAGTCCCGCTGCCTCAGGAAGATCAAACAGATCCGGTCAGACAGCGTCACCCAGCACACGGCCTGTTCACCATCCTGCCATCAGGCAGGAGATTCCGCAGCATCCAGGCTGGAACAACCCGGCTAATGAACAGCTCTACCCACAGGCTGTCAGGCTTCTGAACAAGCTGTGAAGCTGTGGGTCCTTCACCAACTACCATCTCACTCAGTCACTCTGTCAGCATTATTATTATATCATATCACTGATATGGACAATAACACTTTAACACTGTCACTTTAAATAACAATAACACTGAGTCACTTAAGCCACTTTAAAATATACATTGTCTCTATATTTTGTGTATATTTAATATATTTGTTTTTTTTATATTTTACTTTTACTTATTTACTTTCTGTAGTGTGATTATCTGAGCCTCACCACAAACATTTCAAAGCATAAATGTCCTGACATGCTGTGCAAATGACAAATAAACTTGAAACTTGGGGGCAGTCTTCAGAGATATAATAGCACACCTGCAGTTCTCTTGGAATCAATAACACGTCATTCTAAAACCAGCTGTAAAATGTGCAGACAGGATGACCTTCAACTGAACGTTTTGCAATAGTACACACGTTTTCTTCTATTCGTGGTCACAATTTCTTAATTCGTTCCCACAATTAATAATTCATTCTCATGATTTGTTTTGTTTTAATCACATCCACTTTTACTATAATTTGTGGGAAGGTTTTTTAATATTCACGATCGTGATTTCTTAATTCGTTCTCTCGTTTTCTTTTAATCGTGCTTATGTTTTCTTTTTGCATGTTTACATTTCAGCTCAGTGTGTAATGTTGGTTGCTTGGCAGCAGACATAACAAATGATTATTAACCCCGATTGAGTAGTTTAAAAAGGTAAGATTAGCTTTGGGTAGATAGTCTAGGGTTTAAAAGTTTAAACAGTCCCTTTCTAAACACTTAAAGGACAGGTGAGTAATATGATTATATTTTATTGTTGTTAAATTTAATCAAAGTAATCTTTTATGATAGTGTGTTTAACACTACAACAGTGGACAACTGCGCACATCACAAAAAAGACCGATTGTAGAGAGCCTGTGAACCACAACAATCAGCGTACAGTAACTATATGAACTGTATAACAAGCAGCTGATTGGATGGCAGCCCACTGTGACATCACCTTAATTAATTAATTTATTTATTTTAAACCAGATATTTCCTCTGGAGGTCATCCACAGCAAAGACCAGCTGGACCATCCGAGCTGTCGCTATGCTAACCACACTTGAATGCACTAGGAGGAAATAAATTGATCAGTGCATATCATCCTCACAGGAAGTATCCTCAGCTCAAAGCCAAGCCAGCAGGAGAAACAGTGGACTCCAGAGACCACCAACTTCTCACAGAAGAAACCTGATGGTCACACAGTTCCTGTTAGAGATGGTTCGTTTCAGGTCAGTTCAGTCCAACCTGGGCCAAACTGAAGCTCCTGCTGGACCTTCCGAACCCGAGAAACAGAACATAGTGGTCAATCATGAGGAACCTCAGAAACTGGTCCGAAGGAGATCTCTTCGTGAACCTCCTACTCTTTCCTCACTGTTCACTAAGGATGGAACAGAACCCTCCACCATCACACAGGAGAATCAAGGAGCTCACACAGCTTCAAACACCCAAACAGACACCTGAAGCAGAGACACAGTCCAGTAAGACTGTAGTGGGGTTTATCCAGGGTGGGCAGGAAGAGGAGGATCACAAGAGACTCAGCTCAAAAAAGCCACAGTCTGTTCTCAGCATAAATTCCTGAGCGGACGGTTCTGAGCCAGTGAGTGGTGTAAACTGAACCATGTGCAGTTGAACATTTGGAGATGTTGTGGAGGTAATGATGAACTGTAAGTACCTGAAGGTTCTCTTGAATAACAGACATGAGTGGACTGCTGATACTAAGGCTGTACACAAGTGCTTCCGGTTCTTGTCACTAGTTGGACATCTTTTCTGCTGACAACAAATAAAATTTGCTTTATTAATGATTAATATTCTGTTTTAATATTCTGTTTTTTCTACATTGAGACAGTTCATGCCATTTGTGTGCCTAAAGATGAACTTCTTCTATCTTTTAAGGTAATCTGAGTCATAATGCAGAAATGGGAATGATAATATAAATCCTGATGAGGCCGAGAACAGAGAATATTTCCTGGTTTATTTAGTTAGTCATTTGTACACATTCAGTGGCTATTTGTTCATCTAATGCTTATATCTGGAATGGATTGCCTCATGCAGTCAAAGGCCCCTGGGCACTGGCCCCACTGGTCTGGTCAGAAATCCATCCCTGTCAATAATGCCCCCCCCCCAGCGTGCTATGTCATCACCATTCAAATAATCACACACCACTCACTGATATTGTGCTCACACGATAATGTTGTTTCATATTAACTACAATACAGAACAACCCACACAGTACTGAATGTGAACACTTGCTTGTTTATATTTGTCTATTTTGGTCAATTTTATAACGTAAGATCTGTTTGTGACTTAAGTAGTTATTTTATTTCTACTCTAACTCTGCAAGTTCTTTCAGGATTAATGAAATATTTATATATCTATCTGTCTGTGACATTCAGTACATCAAACATGGAGCTCTACGATGAGTGGAAAACGGGCAAAATTCTCAGTGACAGAAAAGTAATGGAATGTGAAATGAATAGAGGGACACATGCAAAACCCAAGAAGGAAAAATAAACATAAATTAAGTGAAAACTCACATTAAAATTTTACAAAACTGGCACTGAGTTGAGCGCTGTAGGGGCCTACGGTGGACAATGCAAACCAAATTTTGCAAATTTTCCTTATTGTTATCATTATATTCCATATTTTGGTCACACTCGGACAAAAACATATGGATTTATAGCTCCCTTAAATCAGAATAACCCAATCTACACATCTCTGAAAACAACGGTGCGTATACATACACTCAATAATCCGATCATAATCGGATTTCTGCAGTTATCTGATTATTCAAATGATCATGTAAACAGCGTACTCCAATCTAGAAATCCGATTAAGAAATCTGATAAAGAGGCTGGATTTTCGCACAGTATTCAGACTTCTCAGTGTATATTAAATCGTATTTCTCAGTCTGCGCATGTGCAAGATCAGACGGTGGATGTCGTGAGACGCAGCGAAACACGTTTTGGAGAGGCACTGAAACCAAACACAAAATAAAGGAATATTGTTCATCTTCTAGATGATGTCGGTTCATATTTTCAGGTAAAGTAGCTCAATATTTTAAAAAAGCCGTGTGAAGTTTGGGTTTTATGTTACGTTTACGTTTACGTCTTCTTCTGTGAGTTCATCACTTGCTGTTAATATCCCATATGAATAAAAATAATGCGTGGCCACGCCATATTATCACATGGGAACGAGATCCTAATGTGTGACCACAACTTAGTAAGGCTTGGGAACAAGATATTTAAGTTGTAATGCGTGGGAATAAGATCTTACTAAGCCATGGCCACGCATTAGGATCTCGTTCCTATGCCTTGTTAAGTCATGGCCACAACATTATTTCACCAGCAGGGCTCCTTAGTAAAGACTAACACTACTGAGAAACGAACCCACAAAGAACCCAGCGAGTCTGAAGACAGACCGAGCACCACCTCATCACAGTCACAGTTAGCGGTCACTCTGCCGAAGCCCCAAACAGTCTCTCCCAAAGTTTCTCCAACCCGGAAGGTGCCTCCAGCGAATGTCTCCAGGAGGCCATTCGCCTGAAGACTGCTGCCATGTCCTCTAAAGACAGCCAAGCCAAGCACTTCAGCCTGCACTCTCCTCTGCCATCAGCAGGGGGCAGCAGTGCTCTACTCTCTCCTTCGTCCACTGCAAATTTTGTCTCCTCCAAGAGCTCAAAGAAGATCTGCTTGAGCCTCTTGATCTGGTTTTACTGTCTAATACAGCATCATGCAACAGTGGCACAATAGTTCTGAGAAGATGTTTGTCTAAATTACTACATGAAATGGTTCTGAATTCACTGCCTGGTGTCTGAGACGCTGTTTTATGATAGTTTAGGAGATTTTATGTTTAAACTCCATTCATGGTGGAGGGATACATACAGGGCATTGTGAGGCAAAGAAAACTTATTATTTCAGATTTTCCACTATTTTCCATCATCAACATTCCATATAAACTCAGAAGACTCGTGTAGGTTCACTGGTGGTTCTGGATAGTACATAAAATGTCTATATTTGTGTTGTAGTCATGGCAACCCGTAATTCCTGGTAACCACTCTCAATGGCTTTTTTACATCTTAACTGCTTAATTATGTAGAATTATTTTGAAAAATTGGTGGAGTTCCCCTTTTATTTAAGTGAGATTTTGATGGAGCTGCTTACATGATATTTCAGCAGACAGTCAGGCTGCCAATGACATGACTGATATTGTGGCTTATTAAATCATTACATGGTTATAAAGGGAAAGCAAGTCAGACCAGCCTTCCATCACTGATCACTGCTGCTTTTTACTTCTATATAAGTTTATTTAATAACTTATAAACTGTGGGGCAGCTGAACAAAATAGCACCACTAACACGTTCCTTAAAGAACATGTCATCAAAAAGGGATTCATTAGGTTGTTTACTCTTTTATCTCTCTCACACTTACACACACACACACTCACACACACACACACACACATATATATATATAGATATATATATATATATATATATATACACACACACACACAGTAGAGTCTGGTTTCCATGGTAACCGAGCGGCGTCTGTGACGTCACAAAGGGGCGGGGCCTTCTTATAAATAGCGGGAGTTTTCAGCCTCGTGTTCAGTCGGTTTGTTGACCTCATAGAGTTCGGATGTGCGACGTCGTTTATCCAGAACCCAAAGTATTTTCAGACAGAACCGAGCGGATCTTCTCCCGAACACAACCAGATAAAAGGTGAGTACAGTTTAAACTCATTTACACCTGAAGAACCAAATCAGGACATTAAACTAAGAGATAAAGAACCACAATAGAGATAAAGAACCAAAATAGAGAAAAAGAACCAAAACAGAGATAAAGAACCAAAATAGAGAAAAAGAACCAAAACAGAGATAAAGAACCAAAACAGAGATAAAGAACCAAAATAGAGAAAAAGAACCAAAACAGAGAAAAAGAACCAAAACAGAGATAAAGAACCAAAATAGAGAAAAAGAACCAAAACAGAGAAAAAGAACCAAAATAGAGAAAAAGAACCAGCATAGAGAAAAAAAAAGTTGAGAAAAAGAACCAGAATATATATGCCCTCTTTCTCTCTCTCTCCCATTCTATCTCTCGCTCTCTCTCTCCGATTCTATCTCTCTTGCTCTCTCTCTCTCCCATCCTATCTCTCACTCTCTCTCTCCGATTCTCTCTCTCTCATTCTATCTCTCTCGCTGTCTCCCATTCTCTTTTCCATTCTATCTCTCTCGCTCTCTCTCTCCCTCTATCTCTCTCGCTCTCTCTCTCTCCCATTCTATCTCTCTCGCTCTCTCTCTCCCATTCTCTCTCTCTCGCTCTCTCTCTCTCCCATTCTATCTCTCTCGCTCTCTCTCCCATTCTCTTTTCCATTCTATCTCTCTCGCTCTCTCTCTCTCCCATTCTATCTCTCTCGCTCTCTCTCTCCCATTCTATCTCTCAGTCTATCTCTCGCGCTCTCTCTCTCCCATTCTACCTCTCGCTCTCTCTCTCTCTGTCTCTCTACCTCTCTCTTTCTCTGTTCTTTCTCTCTCTCTGTCTCTGTTCTTTCTCTCTTTTTATGTTCTCCCTCTCTCTCTCTATCTCTCTCTCTCTCTCTCTCTCTCTCTCACTTATGCTGGTTATTCTATTTAATACAATCAATTATCAGTTATTATTAGTATTGTTGTAATTTTTATTGATGTTGTTATTGCTAGGCTACTAGTACTGTGAGTACAAGTACTATGAGTACTTTGAAGGTCTAAATGAAAATGAGAGGAGTAAAATTGTTACTCTTATTGAAATTGTTTTCTCTTACTGTTGTTATTGAGTAAAAGTACAAATACTCAATTTCAACGTATCTTCCAAAATAATACCAACAGATTTTAAAAAATTCTGTTATAAAATCTTAAACTTGAGGTGGTTTCCTTCCTTTCAATAATGCACATGAAAACTATTGTGCTAATAGTGCCCCCTTGTGGAGAATGCTGTATCGTCTGCTGTACAAACAGGGTTTTTGCAGTAATTTTGATAAAGATAAAAAATTTGTTTTAATTATGCTCGATTGTTTAGACAGTGACGTATTCATAATGATTGCTAAACTGCTATAACGCACGCATTGCTAGTCGCGCCCCCTTGTGGAGAATGCTATTTTGTCAGCAGGAGAAATGGTGGAAACACTTTAACGTTTGAGTGTCATACCAAACCAAAGGCTGCTGTGGGATGAAGTTGGTAACTCTGTGTGACGGTGTAATCTGGTAGGTTTACCTGTATTTCAGTTCCCTGATTTCTTGTTTTTTGTGTTTTAATATCTCAGGAGAGTCTAACATGGCAGAGAAAGCTCTTCGTAACGCAGCAGCAGGTTCTCTCTCGGAGCCTGGTGAGTCTGCTAAGTCTCAGGACGTCTCCCGTTTCCTACAGAGCCTGACTGATCGGTATGTACTCAGCACTGAGTGGTGCAGCCAGGAATTACTCAAATGTACAGTATCGAATACAAATATACAAATATCCAGCACAGTGTACAACTGTATATACAAGTACACAAATATGAAATATACATATGAATAACATTACTATGCATAAGGAATAAAAAACATATAGCATTTATTATGGCTTATGTTCCATTACAGCTGTGTTGCTAGCGGGTTAGCTTTCAAATTATTAATGTGATGGTAACAGATCTGAATCCTGATTGGTTAATCCTGATTCTTTAGCAGCTGGTAACCAATAAAATGTAATGAAACAAGCTAACAGACATGACGTTTCCCTCTAGGGTTATTAAATATACAAGACTCAATAATGATGAATTTGTTGACATTTATGATCATTTTAGCGCAAAAGTCGCTGTCTCTGTTACATTAGCACTAAATGGCTGTTCTGCATTTTTTTTATCTTTCAGGCAACTACAAGTGATGCTAGGCGGAATGCATCAAATGGTGAGCTTTTATCATTCAAATACAATTAAATCATATTTTTATTGTAATATGATTATTGTGAAATCACAGCAGATGAACCCTGTAAGACAATGCTAGTGATGACTAATACTGTCAATATGTTCTTTTGCTTGTAGTTCACGAGGGACAAAATAACCAGAATGAACACAAACATTGAGAAGATTCTGACCACTGTATCACGGAAAGTCGTCATTCCGAAGCTTTGTGAAGTTCTAAATATGGATGCCAGGTCGCTTTTCCTTGAGAGACCAGGATCCTCAAACCATTCTTTGGTGTCAGTCACCAAAGAAGTTATGAATGCCATTGTGAAGACCGTCATTGACGCTCTTGATGCAAAGAAAGATTCTCACATGCTTGAGCTTCCTAGAAATGTGACAGACCAGCTCCTGGCATCTTCATGTGGGTCTGTTGAGCCCAGCGCTGAGAATCTGATGTCCAAAGATCAGGCACAACTTCGTGAATGTGCAAAAGATGTCATTCTTGAGGTCTACTCCATCTATCAAGCCAAAGAACTCAAGAGTGCGTCAGATTTGTCTTGCCCTCCGAAGATGAGCGTCACAGATTTTGTTGAATGTTTACTATCCGAGCTGGGTGACACAACAACATCCTCTCAGAGTTCACCCATCAGTGACGATATCAGCTCTGATTCAGCCTGTGGTGCAAGCGAAAGCATGGCTGATAAAGCACTTAAAAGAGCTAAGTCCTTTCACAGAATTCCCAGCCTTATGAAACTGTCAAATATGGCTTGCAAGATGGAGACTTCCGTTCCTGGACAAACTCTGAGGAACGCGTCCTTATATGCCAAAATCTTTGTGGATGAGCTGTTAGTCCAACTGGACTCATTTACGAAGTCTGAGGTATCTGAGGATGCTCAGTCAGTACTTGGACAATGTTCCTCTGATACATCTCTCATGTCTGAGTTGCTTGTAGACCATTTAATGGCTTACATTCAAGAGGTCTCAGGTTCATCCTTTGGAGACGGCATACCTGCAACTGCTCTGGATCGTCAGGTACCTTCTTTCCTTCAAAGCTTCTCAGCTAAGAGCCTCCAGAAAATCCAGCATGAGGATACTCGGACCAAGGCAGCTCAGGAAGTGAGTAAAATCTTACTCAAGTCTTCAAGCTTCCTTGTAAGTTCTCCACATTCCCGGCGTGCTCACACTAGCCAAAGAGATTGCAGTGTGGAACCAACTCCGTCTGAATGTTTGGTTAAGGCATTCGACCTCGTCGATTCCGTCATTGATGGAATTTGCGAACATCTGGATTCCACGATATTATCCGATGGTTTGAAAGAAACACGTTCTGAACCTTTGGATTGGATGGAATCAGGTGTTGACGCCTCTGAAGGGATTCTGTGGTACACTGCGTGTACTACTTATAAAAGTGCGATGAGACACCTAAGGGATTTTTCTGCAAAGTATCAGCAGAAAGCACCTAAGGTCGATCTTTCAGAGATCAGTGTTGGGGGAACTGTTGACAAGACATTTCTGGCAAATAAAGACCACCTTGGCTTGTTGTTGTCAAATGATCGCAGCTCAGAGGAACCAAACATGGACAAACTTTCTTTAGATCCAGACAGATCTCGTCATGTTGTGTCACCTGAGCACACTGTTTTACTTCCTGGGACCCCTACTCCTGAGTCATCTAAGGGTAGAGGTAAGATATCACACCTTCAAAGACCATCAGTGATTGATGAACATGAGTCACCCAAGAGCAGAGAGGGGGTTTCAATGGCCTCTTTACTGGGCACCATGATGGCCTCCCTGGGTTTGCAGAGCTCAGGTGCTTTTAACTCTCTTGAGGAGTTAGCTGCAGCAGCAAAAAGAGTGGAGGACCTGTTTTCGACCACAGCCCCTCAGGAGTTCGCCAAAATGGTGCAGCTCATACTGATGGACAGATTAACTTCTCTGAACATGTCAGAGTCTGTTCTTGGCACGAGAAGACGGCAGAACCACACTGACCTACAACGGTCCTTTGCTTCTGAGTTTCTTGCTGAATTTGCAGACGAGTCAGTAAAATGTTTGCTCATGTCTTGCATGGCCCCTCGACCAGCTTCTACCACTGCTAAAGACATTCCAAGTCTGGTGATGCCCTTCAGAGTCACTCCTGAGAGTTTTGAGATCTCAAGACCCCCATCTGAGGTGTTTGCTGACACAATGGATCTGTTCTCCAAAGTAATTGTGAACAGCGTGATGGACAAAGTGTCGGCACTGTCTGATCATGAGTTGAATGCTGTGGATTCAAATGCTGAAGAGACACCTGAAAGTGACTCACACAGCTCTGAAAAACTCAAGACATCTCCTCCAACCATTTCCGTGGATGCTCTCCATTGTTGCATACGTGCAATATTACGCAAAGTACAGGAGATGTCATCCACTGGGGTTCATGGATCTCCTCTCTTAATTGATGAGGACCAGGTCCAGAATGTTACGGACACAGTCAAAGGAATTTTAGCCCTTTTTACTGCTGTCACAGTAGAAGATGGAGAACATGCTCTCAAAAAACTTCACCGCTCCATCATTGATGCTGTGTATGCAGAGGTTCTTCGGAGAATCGGATCCGAAAACCAGCTTATTGAAGCTGTAAAAGCCCAGAGTGAGCTGTTGGCAGGATCTCTGGCAGTCTCCATCGTTAGGGCAATTAAGAATGCAGACCCTAAAGACTTGCACCGTCCTACATTGGTTAAGTCTGGTTCCTCTCCCTCTGTCAAAGAGGAACCTTTGGTCTCCAGCCAGACCATTGACGATTTTTTGTT
Source organism: Colossoma macropomum (assembly GCF_904425465.1). Lineage (NCBI taxonomy): Eukaryota > Metazoa > Chordata > Actinopteri > Characiformes > Serrasalmidae > Colossoma > Colossoma macropomum. Next base: position 34,362 of record NW_023495718.1, read on the forward strand.
ACCAAGCCAAGTGTCAAGCAGATGCTTGCTTAAGTCGGACACAAAGGATCAAGCCAGCCTGGCAACTTGGCTGGTTCTTCGAAATCTGGCACAGTCAGCAGCACCTTCATCAGACCTGACAAAAGAAGCGAGCTCCAACGATCCGAAAGAGCTGATTGAGAGAATTCTCAGCGAGTTCTCTGCATCCTCTGGTGCTGCAAAGCTAGAGGAAGTTCTAAGGGGTACGTTTGTTGAGCTCCTTCAAAGGTTTGGTAAGGGAGGTTCTCTGCACAAAGCTTTGAACCCTCTGGACTCTGCCTTTGACGAGGCCGTGATGACTGCCTTACGGAAGCATCTAGATGCAGATGCTTCAACTGCGGTGCCCGAAACAGGGCGGGCGAAGAACGGAAACTTGAAGAAGCTCAAGAACATCATCTTCCATCTCAAGATGCCAAAACTCAGCATCTTCAAAAAGGTAAGAATTATTTTTAAGTAGTTTTAATGTTATTTTTGCCCAATAACATTATGTACATCATATTATTAACATATTATATGCATTAATAATATTAACACTTTGAATTGTGGTGAGACTTAAATGATTACGAGGTTGATAATATGATCAATTTCTCACATCACAGAAATCCAGAAAGGACAATAATGACAGTCATACCTCAGATCAGGACCATTTGCAGAGTCGCCGCACTGCTGATATGAGTAAGTTTACATTGTTAATTAAGTTTATGTGTGGTTTAGATTTAATAAATGGCAATATAACTTTAAAACAGGCATTACATATTTAGTAAAATAGCCATTTCAATTATTAGGTATGCAGACACTGAATGTGAGATCTTCTTTCTGCAGGTGGATCCATCAGTGCGACTTCAAGAAAAGAGAAGCCTAGGAGAGCGTCTATTTTCACCAGGATGTTCTCCTGCTTTAGGAAATAAGCTGCCTTGTGCCCCTTTCAGTTTGTTCATATATTCCATTAACATCTTCATAGTCTCTCTACATGCTCCCATTAGGCTGAATCCTGCCAGAAAACAAAATCACTTACCACGGTTATCCTGACGACTCCCAGGTTTACCTCACTCTCTCACAAAAGCCTGTGGTCCCATAGATACTTTGAGTCAGTGCTCAGAGCAAATCCTGCGACGCCCAGAGGAGGATGGGTTCCCCTTTTGAGTCTTGGTTCCTCTCAAGGTTTCTTCCTCTTGCTCTTAGGGAGTTTTTCCTTGCCACTGTCGCTCATTTGGGGCTCGGACCTGGATTTTCTCTGAACCTGCTTTGTGACGCTCGTTGTAAAAAGTGTTAGAGAAATAAATCTTAAATAGAATTTTAGGATCTTTTATGTCCTCCAGCTAAATCAACAAAGAAGTTGTTTTACTTGGCAGTGAGGAGGAAAGATGACTGAAAGGTCAGTGCACACTTCAGAGCTCCAGTATCTAAAGACCAAGTCAGAAACCTGGGTGTACTAATGGATCCAAATCAAAGCTTTAATCCAGCCTCCACAAAGTGCCTAAAAAACCTGATAGGAAAACGCTGGTTAAATTAAAGTACAGCACAATAATATATCTGCTGTAAAATATCAGCTGTCCAAAATTCAGTTTGAATTTTGGGATAACACACTGATTCCCCAAGCGATGCAGGATGTCAGCCTTCACCTGTTTAATCCTAAAACTCTGTTTCTTTACATAAACTGTATTCAATATGTAGCAGAAACAGTTTTGGCCAAACAAATGAAGCATAAAAGTTCTTTTGGCTGCACTAAACCAGCTCGCCTGCTGCTCGAAGCTGGAATCAGCTGCCCGAAGATCTCAGATTTGCTTGTAATTTGTCCATCTTTCACTTTCTGTTTAGACTTTGCACTTTTTTTAATTCATTTTAGTTTTTTTATTTTCCCCCTTATTTTATTGTATTGTTTTTATTTTGCTTTTATTTAGCACTTTGTAAAGCACTTTGAACTGCCCTTTTATAAATAAACATGTAATAAATAAATTTGCCTCCTGAAATCTTAATGACACCTTCAAATTCATGATTCACACCGCATCATTTGTCAATTGTCTATTAGTAAAGTAAGTGTTATGTGGGGTGTGCGGTATTTCTTTTTGTGCTTCAGGTTTAGTTTTCTGTGCTGAAAATGAAACAGTTTGTACAAACTGGACTAGTTTAAGGCATCTTATTATTATTATTTTTTTAATCCCCAAAAGTTTCCAGAATCAATGTTGTCTTCCAGAAGATCGAACATGCAGGGTCCCTCGTCTTAATTCTCAGTGAAGTTTATGGGGGAAACTAAGTGAATGTTTTATTTTCACTTGTTGGTTTTGGAGGCTGATCACAGTCAAGAGAACCTGTATGTGAATAAAAATGTATGTTTTTGGTTTCAGTCAATTAAAATAATCTGTTTATTGGTAGATTCTGTCTTTGTTCTGTTAACAAGACTGAATTAAGTCTGAATGCAAGTTTTCTTATGAGTTGTTTGTTTTATAAGGGATTGTTGACTTTCTTTTTTAGAAAATTCCTTGTTAACTTTAAGATGACATTCAGTGCCGTTTTGTGGGCTGCACTTCTTCATGATGTAGAACCAGAGAAATTATCTCTGAAAAGCAAAATATGAGTGAGGAAAGATTGTAATGTAGTGCAGCGCATTTCTTTGAACTGCACTTTTAAAGGTGCAGATGGTTTGATCGTCACAGCCCCTTAATTTCTGCGGAATGAAATGATCATTCAGAGTGGTTTGGTGTGAAATGCTCTGTTCTAGAGAAACTAAGGCCCATCCCAAACACAAAAGTACTCCATCAATGAAATTACACATTCACAGATTAGCGTTGTGCAGTTATGGAAGCGGAGAACATTAGTGATATGATAACAAAATTAGATCTCACAAAACCTTGTTAAACAGCATCGCATTACAAATCTAAAGTTATCTAGCAGTTTATGATCACTGTGGTCTGCAAATACACATCCAAACAACATTCCAGAGCAGGGAAACACACCTTCCAGGCTTTAGGAATAACTCGCCTTAATAATGCAGAATGACCCACCAGCGAAGTTCACTGCTCGAAAAGAGAAGATACACGATGATCTTTCATCTGGGCAAACTTGCCAAACCCTTTCTCTCAAAGTCCACAAATCCATGAATGAACTCAAGTGGGCAGGTGAGGAGAGCAGGAGAGTGTTTTTAGCTGCACTCACAATTAGCCATGTTTTTCTCTTGAACCTCTCTGGACTGAAGGCGCAGTTTTTGTCCTTTCCAGACTCAGTGATGTTGAAATCCTCTGGCTGGTGCACTCAAAAAAATGATTTTATGGCCATCATAAACATTAAACAAATATTTTACATAAAACTTATTTAAAAACATTAATAATAATAAACTTTACTTATTTATATTCATTAGAAGCAACCCAATTTGGATAAATCCCAAACTGATTTAATTAAATTGTATAAGACCTGTTAGATTTTTCCACTAAATCTTATTAGGAGGCAGTGCGCATGTGCTATAGTAACAGGAAACGCATCATCAACCAGGTAATTGCTTCAGCTGGCATGGTGGACATGAAACAGCTCCAATCTCCTGCCATCCTTTGTTATTCAGTGCAACTGCAATGAAACAGTGATGCGCATTAACTTGTGTTTTTAATGTTTTTGACCACATATTAATGTTTTATTTTGCTTATTTTGAGAGATACTCTAAACAACACCAGCGACCTAGCTAGCTAGCATCCTTGTGTCTGCGGTCATGTTAACGGGTACAAAAGGTAGATTACATAAACAGTGGGTGGGATTCCGTTAATATTCAAATCAACAGTTCATGGTTTTTGTAACTGTAGGTGATCTCAAATTGCATAAATCCTACAAGCACTTCTAATTTAAACATTAATTCATTCAGGTTTATTGAACATGATGGAGAAACATAAATTATAATACCATTTTTTTCATTGGATTTATGTATTTAAACTGAATGGAAAATTGACATGTAATTAAAAAAACATACGTTTTAACTATTTTTTTGACTGTGGGTCCCAAACGTTTAATCTCTAATGTCTGCTCTAATGGCTGGAACCAAATTTACCTTTAACTTTGATTTACTAACATAACAAGAGACGGCGATCCTCTGCTGTCTAGCACTGAGGAAAAGCGTAATCATATAGACCTCATAAGTTGTAAGCCAATCGAATCAGACCTGGGGATGGTCTCTGGTGCTACTCACTCTGTAAAATAATTAAATTAAAGATTAGGCCTTTTTCAAAATATATAATAGTAGTGAAAGTAGTTACAGAGTGATGATGTCTACCTACAATATGGAATTGTGTTTATGAAATATTCATTTCAAAGTATATGTGAGGTAAAGACGTGAAGCATGAACGTTAGCTATTTTAACTATTTTGAGAAGTTTAGGAAATTTCACAGATTATTTGCTTTCATATTTCTATTAAGTATGTCAAACTATTACTACCTTTATTAGCTATATATTGCTACATATTTATGTATGTATAGCTATTAGTGGTGTTGATCGTAAAGCAATTGTATATCCCTGAATTCCTCACTCTGTTGATGGTCATTAGTGGCAGCACCATAGAAGGCCAGTCAGGTGAGAAGATTTTTGCCCATTCAAACAAAAAATGAACTAATTGATCCTGTTTGACTTTAATACCTTTGTCTGATCTGTGTAGGTGGACAGATATAGTGTTTAGGTCATGAAAGATCTGTGCTTAAAACACTGTAGAAACAGATCTACTGTCTGCCAACTGGCCAAGTAGACATTTGATCAATTTTCCACCTATTGCTACCCTAAAAGTTCATGATGAACAGACACTTTGGGCCCATTAAAAACATTCTCCTCTTAGTAAAGGCTCAGCCACAACCACATATCTCTAGCATGAATACTTACAGAATGAAGGGTTGTTGGGCTAACAGCTCACCTAGCTTAATAACATTTGTATTACCTGAGTAAACGAGGCTAAAATCAGCTTCTTACTCGAATTTCCCCGTTCCACCTTAAATAGTGCAACAGTTGCATTCTGCCCCCTCAGACTCATCTCAGGCCCCAGACTGTAACTGCTTCACCACTTAAGGTGGAACGAGAAATTATAAACAGAAGCTGGCTTCAGCCTCGCACTTATTAGCTGAGGTAATTTGCTAAGGCTAAGCTAACGTTAGCTCTCCTGACTGACTAAACTGAGTAAACGAGGCTAAAGTCATCTTCTTACTTAAATTTCCCCGTTCCGCCTTAAATAGTACAACGGTTACATTCCGGCACATCAGACTCGCCTCAGGCACCAGACTGTAACTGCCAGACCATTTAAGGTGGAACGGGAAATTATAAACAGAAGCTGGCTTCAGCCTTGCACTTATTAGCTAAGTAATTTGCTAATGCTAAGCTAACGTTAGCTCTCTTGACTGAGTAAACGAGGCTAAAGTCAGCTTCTTACTTAAATTTCCCCGTTCCACCTTAAATAGTACAACAGTTACATTCCAGCACATCAGACTCGCCTCAGGCACCAGAGTGTAACTGCTGCACCATTTAAGGTGGAACGGGGAAATTATAAACAGAAGCTGGCGAATAAGAAGCTTCAGCCTCGCACTTATTAGCTAAGTAATTTGCTAATGCTAAGCTAACGTTAGCTCTCCTAACTGACTGAGTAAACGAGGCTAAAGTCAGCTTCTTTCTTAAATTTCCCCATTCCACCTTAAACAGTACAACAGTTGCATTCTGCCCCCTCAGACTTGCCTCAGCCACCAGAGTGTAACTGCCAGACCATTTAAGGTGGAACGGGAAATTATAAACAGAAGCTGGCTTCAGCCTCGCACTTATTAGCTGAGGTAATTTGCTAATGCTAAGCTAACGTTAGCTCTCCTGACTGACTGAGTAAACGAGGCTAAAGTCAGCTTCTTACTTAAATTTCCCCGTTCCACCTTAAACAGTACAACAGTTGCATTCTGCGCCCACAGATTCGCCTCAGGCACCAGAGTGTAACTGCTGCACCATTTAAGGTGGAATGGGGAAATTCTAAATAGAAGCTGGCAAATAAGAAGCTTCAGCCTCGCACTTATTAGCTGAGGTAATTTGCTGATGCTAAAAATTTGTATTAAAGAATTTATTTAGCATCAGAAGCACTTTAGCGGAGCGCGCTAACGTTACTCCTCCTAATAAACACACACACGTTCAGCTCCGTCTCCTCATTATTCACCACTATCACTGTAATATTTCATCATCAACATTAACACACAAATACGGAGCCCCGCTGGTGACATCCTGTATAAATAAAAAATAATGCATGGCCACGACTTAATAAGGCGTGGGAATGAGATGATTAAGTCGTGGCCACGACTTAGTAAAGCATGGTAACGAGTTCCTTATTCGTGGCCACGACTTAGTAAGCCGTGATCTCGTTCCCACGCTTTACTAAGTCATGGCCACGACTTAATCATCTCATTCCCACGCCTTACTGAGTCACATTATTTTTATTTATACAGGATGTCACCAGCGGGGCTCCGTACACGAAGGTAATCAGGGGGATGGTGGAGATCGAGTCTGCAGCGTCTGAGATTTTTAAAACGCAGAGTTAGAAAAGAAAATCATCTCACAGTGAAAGCCCCCTACGGAGCCCCGCTGGTGACATCTTGTATAAATAAAAATAATGTGTGGGAACGAGATCCTAATGCGTGGCCACAACTTAGTAAGGCGTGGGAATGAAATCATGGCTTACTAAGTCGTGGCCATGCATTAGGATCTCGTTCCCACGCTTTACTAAGTCGGTAATGTAGCTCATTATGCTAATAGTGAACTAAGCTGCCTAAAAGCGTGATAATAACGGCTCCAGGCTCTCTTTGTAGCGCAGGTCAGACGATGGCATCTACACCAAAATAGTGAATTACATGTCCAGTGAGAAGTCGTGCAGCCTGTGGCTGAATCCCAAATGACTCTATTATATTTACAGCGCCTTGTTTGGATGTAGAAGCTATTAGCTTTTATAAGAGCTACTTAGTGCACTAGATAGGGAGTAGGGAGCGATTTGAGATGGAGCTAAAAAGAGAACGCGCCCGTTCGCCCTGCTGAAACTCTCAGCAGTGAACAGCAATAAACTCCAACCAGCAACGATAAACATCGCCGATCGGCTTAGAGATGATCAATAAAAACTACGGGTTTTATTTAATGGGGTTTATAGACACACACACACACACACACACATTATATATATATATACTATATATATATATATATATATATATATATATATATAAAATGAAGACCTTGTATATCCATTTTGACATAATTTAAAAATGCCAATTGCTCTTTACATTGTTTGTAAATTTCATGGTGAATAGACAAAAAAGAAAAAGCCCAAAATGACCTGGAAAAAATCCTGGTTCTATTGACTTACATTAAAAGTAAACTATGTTTTTTTTCTCCTGTAAAGTTACCATTTTTGAGAAATGAGGTTTTGTTCCGACAACAGCGATATATAAGATTATGATTTTCTCACTACATTACACTGATTTATTCTCTGTTTTCAAATTGTAACACAAAATTATATTATTGTTTTTTCTGAAATATTACATACACAAGTACAGTAAACTGAAGCAATGTTATTTTCCCTTCGGATCTGCTTATTTTACTGTTTTATGGTGTTGATACTATTCATATCCGGTGGTGTAGCCTGTAGAAAAAAGGTCAGGGAAGACTGAGGGAGTCCCCAACACCTAAACTAGAACAATTATACCATGCCTAGTACCATGTAACTACACAGTACACAGTAATAATAATAATAATAATAATAATAATAAACCCTGCATGTTTCGTAAATTTAGGTCAAAGTGCTTCATAAAAACTGTGAATCAACCAACGGGTAATGAAAAATCAATGAAAATTAAAGTACGTTTTGGAATTGAATTTGAAAAGAAACAAAACAGCACCTAAAGGAGTGAGAATAGGAGAATAGTTCTGCTCAGCTGTCCTGTAGAGTGTTTGTGGGACATTTTGTGCTGAATCTTCTGTCCATTTTGACTCAGTTTGATTTGACCTTCTCTTTTCCTGTGTCAGTGGTCAGTAAAGCTGAGAGAGCTGATGAGTTTGTTTTTCAGTGCTTTTTCCGTGTGATGTTGATCATGTTTTATTCAGTGCCATAGTGACCTTTGTCCATTGTTGTTGCTCATCCATCCCCTCATGGAAGGCCCAGGCAGCGTCCTGTTAGCTGTCAGTCCAGAACACTTTATCTGAAATTGCTGTCAGGCAGACAGGCGTCCCAGTGAGGTGCTCAGGTGAACCTCTCTTCATTGTCAAGATTTAGTTTTCTTGCTTTGTTGAAGTTTGTAGTTCCAGAGGTGTGGAATCGAGTCATGTGACTTGGATTCAAGTCTGACTTGAGTTACGAATTTGATGACTTCAGACATAACTGACAAAGACTTGGGACTCAACTTTGACTTCAACACCAGTGACTCTGACTCAGACTTGAGCATCATGACTCGAAAAGACTCGGAACTCAAAGTAGAAGAAACGTGGAGAGTCTGACTGCAGACAGGATTCCACACAGTTGATAACTGCAGGACTGCAGGGGCTAAAGTGGACTAAATTGTTTGTTTATTGAGCAGAAGTTTTGCAGGAACGCCAGCGCTCTCATACTCTCACATTCACCACCATGAAAACTGAACAACAGAAAATAGAGACGCTTACCATCTTTGTGAATACCAATTTAAATTTAACTGACCAGGTCGCTGAAGCTTGGCCAAAAATATGCTCCATAATCCATAATGTAATGCATATCATTATTTTATTACTCATCCTTCATTATTTGAAGCAGCTTGCAGTGCAGGAATGATAAGCTCTAAAGCAGCAGGTTGTGCAGACAGTACGGCAAAAATTTGCAGTCGAAAAAACACACTCTGGTGTTAAATTCCGTTGTGAATCAGCGCGGTTCAGTTCTTTGGTGCTGCCTGAATTCATGTAGAGTCACAGGTCAAAATCGAACTAAAGAGAAAGTCTGCACCATCCAAGTCAGGTCCAAAGTGTGAATGTGTTTAGGTCTGAGTGGATGTTGAAGGGTTAAAATAGAAATTTTTCATACAGTTGATGACTCGATGTTTCATGCATGAGATGTTAAACGGACTCAAACATTAATGCAAAAATACTATGATTTCTGAAATATTTTAGTGATCAAATTTCAAGGTACACTCTCAGAAATAAAGGTACAAAAAAACAATCAGGCTTTAATCCTAATGGTTCAGGGCTGCCAGAACCACAGTGGTGAGCAGCCATTTGCCCCAAAACTTTTCACAGTACTGTGGCGACACCCCACCACTTTTTGAGTTCAGGACGCACATAAAGACCTCCGCTTTCTCTAAACTGCATGAAGCGCTGACCAGCATGAACAGGCAGAGTAAAACTCAGCAGAGCCAATCAGAGTCTCCATTTCAGCTGGGAGGTGCTGTCAGACCCGCCCTGGTTGGTGCGAACCTGTCAAATGTTTTTTTTAGTAGTTCAGTTTTGACATGCGATTCCACCTGAATTCAGGCAGCACCAAACAGCTGAACCTTGTTAATTCACGAGGGAATCACCACCAGAGCATGTTTTTTTTTTTTTTCCAGAGCATGTTTTTCGCTGTACTGTTTGTACAACCTGCTGCTTTAACATTTCACTCTTTGCAAACAATCATATCGTTCCTGCACTGCAAGCTGCTGTTAATAACAAGAGACAAGTAATAAATAATGATATGCGTTTGATTATGAATTATGGAGCATATTTTTGGTATCAGTATCAGTGACCTAATCAGTTAAATTTAAACTGGTATTCACAAAGATGATCTGCATCTTTATTTTCTGTTTCTCTCTTTTCTTGGTGGTGAATGTGAGAGTAACAGAGTGCTTACATCCCTGCAAAACTTCTGATCAATAAACAAACACCCACACGTGTAATTTAGTCCACTTAGTCCACAATCCAAACAAAATAACAGATATAATATCACACACACACACACACACACACACACACACACAAAACATATGAAAATACATATGAAAAGAGAATGATCTTCTTCAGAGATGTTCGCTAACAAATATTGCTATCTGGGGCTGCAGCTACTGAAGCAGCATCAAAACTAACACTGACACTGTTCATGACCATGTTAAGAGGTGGGCAGAGCAGCCTTAATCCATACTAAAATAAAAGTATTGATACTTGCATAAAATAATTACACAAGTAAAAGTACCTTCCACAAAACAACTCAAGTAGAAATACAAAAGAAGTGGGTGGAAAATCTACTTAAGTACTGAGCACTGCAGTGTAATGGTCTTTTTTGAGAGGAATATGTATTTACATACAGTGCTTTCCACAAATATTGGCACCCCTGGTAAACATGAGCTAAACAGGCTGTAAAAATCATAATTGCTAATCCATTTGATCTTATTATAAAACTTTTAGAAGTGGGAGAAGTGACTTCCAGAGCAGAATCTATCGAACCTCTTTTCTGTGAAACTCCATCCCCCATTTATGAATATGTGTATTACAGCACCAGAACATGTGAAAGGAAATATAACCATTTTTAGAGGAACGGAGGGGGAGAGGAACAATCTACACCTCCCTCTTTGCCAGAGCCCAACAGAATGAGTTTGAAAATTTCGATTTATAAATGTGAATTTAGCTAGAAATTAGATTTAAAGTAATAAAAAGCTGTTTTTTTACTTCATCATAATTAAATAACCCAAGCATTGTATCTTTCCATAAGATCTCACAATTTATCAATAATTAATCTGGATATCCTCTAGATGAAATGAGTAACAGAGAATGAAAAACTGATGCATGTGTGGCAAAGGGATCATGTGTAGGTGTTTGTGTTGTCAAGATGTTTTTTTTTACTTTTTTTGTTTTTAGAGTGATCTGTATCATTACTAGACTCGACCTTTAGGGTGAATTTAGACTTCGTTTTCCTTTGTAAGATTTGTTTTCCAGCATAAGCACTTCAGTCACCGAACAATAAGAAAGAATGTTCGTGGCTGTTTGAGGGAGGCCCTGCTGGAGTCCTGCCTGAACAGAAAACTGTTGCTATGTGATACGTCACTGGCAGACTGCAAGACCCCAAGCACCACCAACTCACAAAAAAGACACCTGATGGTCACACAGTTCCTGTTCCAGATGGTTCATCTCAGGTCAGTTCAGTCCAGCTTGAGCCAAACTGAAGCTCTTGCTGGACTTCCACAACCTGAGCAACAGAACACAGCAGTTAATCATGAGGAACCTCAGAAACTGGTCACTACTGCAGAAGCACAACCCTCTACTGTCAGTCAGGAGAGTCAAGGATCACAAACAGCTTCAAACACAACACTCAGACACACACCTGAAACAGAGACACAGTCCAGTAACGGTGCAGTGGGGTTTATCCAGGGTGGGCAGGAGGAGGAGTGTAGAGTAAAGAGCCACAGTCTGTTTTCAGCATAAACTCCAGAGCAGCCGGTCCTGAGACAGGTTCTCTCTGCAGGACATCAGGCTGCTGAACTCTCACTCAGTGCAGCAGCATGTGGCCTTCACTCACACCTAGAACTCACGTGGACTCACATGGACAATCCCACCCTCACCTACCATACGACCCCCCCTCTGCACCTTATTACTGCTGCCATGAACAGCAGCACATAACAGTTTAACTGTATACAGAACTCTGACTACTGACACCCCATAGTCGTACACAAAATGACATGTTTATTGAATTTCCGAGAGTAAATAAGTAACACATCCTCTACAGAGACACACTACTGTACATTTTAATACACAGCTACTGTTTATTTACTGAACATATTGTGGGTGTTCAAGCTTTTGCACATGACTGTAGTTGGTATATTAGAGTCCAGATCTACATTTAATAATGCAGTTCACAGTTTCAGTGCGGACACTTTGGCCTTTAAATCACCAAAAAAAGAAAAGAACTGGGTTTGTATTGGCGCTGTATTAAAACAGACAGACTGGACTGGTTTAGACAGGTGTGGCATAATGAGCTTATATCTGATCTGAAGTGTGTAGAAATGAAAAAAGAACAAAATATACAAATTATTAGTGAATGTAAATGGGACAACAGTCTGATGTGAAGAAAGAATGGAGGTCAACTTAGTAAATACATGTAATTCAGAAATTAAATTATATTATTTTAGGCCTTTCTATTCTGTCATTGTGTTTTAGTGGTGAAATGTTTTTCAAATGTGTTTTAACTCTTTATTTTGTGGACCAGGTGTGCATAGCACAGTAAAGCCATTCTACACAATACATTACAGTACTTTTAAAGATAAAATCATTTTGGCTGAGTCTGAAACCCAGTTTTAATATTTCAGGAAGTCCTGTTCTTTCATGCTAAGGTTGCTAGTAGACATGTTAATCATTTATACTCTGGTCTGTTCACAAGTGAATAAAAGTAAATAAGCCATTTTCTGTAGTCTGTCTTTTTGTGAAATCACTTTGAGCCACTTAGAAACCAAATTATGAATTTAGGAAGCCCTGTCCTTTCATTATATGTTGATATGTTGGTGGCTCAATGTGTTTAAACCTTTAATAACATGGTTAGTGCACAGGTGCGTGTAAGACAGGGGTGTCCAATCCTGGTTCTGATGATCTACCACAACAGCACACTGGTTCTAATGTTCAGAAGCTCCTGAAGGCCTTCATTACCTGGACCAGGTGTGTTAGAATAGGGGTGGAGCTAAACTCTGCCGAGTGGTAGATCTCCAGGACCAGAACTGGACACCGCTAATGTAAGACACTAATATAAGACCTTTTAATATAACATATCATGATAGTTCTACAAGTAAAGGTCACTGTGGGTCAGTCTGAACAGTTCTACTTCAGAAAATGTCATTCATGTACGTTAAGGTCAGTTTCTGGGTCAGCCTGAAATCGTTATATTATTTTATACAGTCCTGGTTTTAATGGTACAGAGTTTTTGTCTGATATTGACATCATGGTGAACTAATTATTCAAGTACATTTAAGTATATATGTAGCTGAACTATAACTTTTCACTTAACTCAGAGTTATTACTGATATTACTGAGTGTTATTGAGGTAGAGAAAGATACTAGATAAATGTATTTTTGTTATCATTATTATTATTATGATTATTATTATTATGATCAATTATTATTATTATTATTAGTAGTAGTAGTAGTAGTAGTAGTAGTAGCATTTATTAACCCATAGGCCTCTAGTAATTCTTATTAATGATGATGCAAAACTTCTTTTCTTTATTTTGGTTAGCATGTGTTCATACACAGACATTATTGTTACAATTTATTTCATCATAATGACCTTGAAGTTGAGGCAGTGTAAAAGGTAAACATACCTGTCTGATCATCAGAGCAATAGAATCTAAGTTTATTTGGTGCAGATGGTGTAAAGAGCCGACTCAGCACTGTTTACAGTGATCCCACATTAATAATGAATACTGACTCGTCAGTGCCACCTACAGGTGAAACAGAATGTTCGAATAAGCAGCTGTGAAAAAGAGGCCAGCTCTATGGAGTTAATGTTGTGCTAAAAGTCTTAAATAAAGTAATAAAATCCACTAACAAAAAATGATCAAATCTGTTGCAAAGACAATTAAATCAAATTTAACTTTTTTGAAAAACGATTACTACTCATTTTATTCATTCTGATACAAATGTGTTATTTTGCCAGTTTTTGCTTTCATTTTTTTCTATTTTCTGATTTTGATGGTATATTCTTCTTCTTGCTTCTGAAATCTTTTTTTTTGCTTCTCACTTTTGGCCCTTGTTAACAGGGGGCGGGTCTTAGAAGAGGGCTTCACCTGCACTTTCTATTACACCAAGAAACTAGTGGTCTCTACTGGAAACCATTAAGCCAATTCCCATTAGAAAGCAAAACCATTAGGTTTTAATCTTTTCTAGTGGTTTCTAATGGTCCTTTTTCAGCAGGGTGGTTGATGTGATGGAATTTGAATGACTAGTTCTAACGATATTAGTCGTGATGTCACAGCATTTTTTGGAATGTGGTCGCTGTCAGTTCCAGATATTGTCCACTAGATGGCGCCCAAGTCCCACATATGATGACGGCTTTAGTGAGAATTCTGCATTCGACAATATGGGTCACATCTGTTTATGCTGTATATTATGTATTTAGGTGTATTTTCTGTTTGTTATGTATTTGACTGTATACACTGAATTAGTAATACAGTAATATCTGTATTTGTTGGCTGTATAGAGCACAGCCTTCACTACACCTTACAGCACAGCCTCATAGCACAGCATTCACTACATCTTACAGCACAGCCTCATAGCACAGCCTTCACTACACCTCACAGCAGAGCCTAATAGCACAGCCTTCACTACACCTTACAGCACAGCCTCATAGCACAGCCTTCACTACACCTTACAGCACAGCCTCATAGCACAGCCTTCACTACACCTTAAAGCACAGCCTCATAGCGCAGCCTTCACTACATCTTACAGCACAGCCTCATAGCACAGCCTTCACTACACCTCACAGCACAGCCTCATAGCACAGCCTTCACTACACCTTACAGCACAGCCTCATAGCACAGCCTTCACTACACCTTACAGCACAGCCTCATAGCACAGCCTTCACTACATCTTACAGCACAGCCTCATAGCACAGCCTTCACTACACCTTACAGCACAGCCTAATAGCACAGCCTTCACTACACCTTACAGCACAGCCTCATAGCACAGCCTTCACTACACCTTACAGTACAGCCTAATAGCACAGCCTTCGGTACACCATACAGCACAGCCTCATAGCACAGCCTTTGCTACACCTTACAGCACAGCCTAATAGCACAACCTTCACTACACCTTACAGCACAGCCTAATAGCACAGCCTTCACTACACCTTACAGCACAGCCTCATAGCACAGCCTTCACTACCCCTTTACAACCCAGCCTAATAGCACAGCCTTCGCTACACCTTACAGCGCAGCCTCATAGCAAAGCCTAACAGCACAGCTTTCACTACACCTTACAGTACAGCCTCATAGCACAGCATTCGCTACACCTTACAGTACAGCCTAACAGCACAGCCTTCACTACACCTACAGTACAGCCTAATAGCACAGCCTTCGCTACACCTTACAGTACAGCCTAACAGCACAGCCTTCACTACACCTTACAGCACAGCCTAACAGCACAGCCTTCACTACACCTTACAGCACAGCCTCATAGCACAGCCTCCACTACACCTTACAGCACAGCCTAACAGCACAGCCTTCACTACACCTTACAGCACAGCCTAACAGCACAGCCTTCACTACACCTTACAGCACAGCCTAATAGCACAGCCTTCACTACACCTTACAGCACAGCCTAACAGCACAGCCTAACAGCACAGCCTTCACTACACCTTACAGCACAGCCTCACAGCACAGCCTAACAGCACAGCCTTCACTACACCTTACAGCACAGCCTAACAGCACAGCCTTCACTACACCTTACAGCACAGCCTCACAGCACAGCCTTCACTACACCTTACAGCACAGCCTAAGAGCACAGCCTTCACTACACCTTACAGCACAGCCTAACAGCACAGCCTTCACTACACCTTACAGCACAGCCTAACAGCACAGCCTAACAGTACAGCCTTCACTACACCTTACAGCACAGCCTAACAGTACAGCCTTCACTACACCTTACAGTACAGCCTCATAGCACAGCCTTCACTACACCTTACAGTACAGCCTCATAGCACAGCCTTCACTACGCCTTCGGTACACCTTACAGTACAGCCTAACAGCACAGCCTTCACTACACCTTACAGCACAGCCTCATAGCACAGCCTAACAGCACAGCCTTCACTACACCTTACAGCACAGCCTCACAGCACAGCCTAACAGCACAGACTTCGCTACACCTTACAGCACAGCCTCATAGCACAGCCTTCACTACACCTTACAGCACAGCCTAACAGCACAGCCTTCGCTACACCTTACAGCACAGCCTCATAGCACAGCCTTCACTACACCTTACAGCACAGCCTAACAGCACAGCCTTCACTACACCTTACAGCACAGCCTAACAGCACAGCCTTCACTACACCTTACAGCGCAGCCTCATAGCACAGCCTTCACTACACCTTACAGCACAGCCTAACAGCACAGCCTAACAGTACAGCCTTCACTACACCTTTCAGCACAGCCTCATAGCACAGCCTTCACTACACCTTACAGCACAGCCTAACAGCACAACCTAACAGCACAGCCTTCACTACACCTTACAGCACAGCCTACAGCACAGCCTAACAGCACAGCCTTCACTACACCTTACAGCACAGCCTAACAGCACAGCCTTCACTACACCTTACAGCACAGCCTAACAGCACAACCTAACAGCACAGCCTTCACTACACCTTACAGCACAGCCTCACAGCACAGCCTAACAGCACAGCCTTCACTACACCTTACAGCACAGCCTAACAGCACAGCCTTCACTACACCTTACAGCACAGCCTAACAGCACAGCCTTCACTACACCTTACAGCACAGCCTCATAGCACAGCCTCCACTACACCTTACAGCACAGCCTAACAGCACAGCCTTCACTACACCTTACAGCACAGCCTAACAGCACAGCCTTCACTACACCTTACAGCACAGCCTCATAGCACAGCCTTCACTACACCTTACAGCACAGCCTAACAGCACAGCCTTCACTACACCTTACAGCACAGCCTCATAGCACAGCCTTCACTACACCTTACAGCACAGCCTAACAGCACAGCCTTCACTACACCTTACAGCACAGCCTAACAGCACAGCCTTCACTACACCTTACAGCACAGCCTCATAGCACAGCCTTCACTACACCTTACAGCACAGCCTTCACTACACCTTACAGCACAGCCTAACAGCACAGCCTAACAGTACAGCCTTCACTACACCTTACAGCACAGCCTAACAGTACAGCCTTCACTACACCTTACAGTACAGCCTCATAGCACAGCCTTCACTACACCTTACAGTACAGCCTCATAGCACAGCCTTCGCTACACCTTACAGCACAGCCTCATAGCACAGCCTTCGCTACACCTTACAGTACAGCCTAATAGCACAGCCTTCACTACACCTTACCACACAGCCTAACAGCACAGCCTTCACTACACCTTACAGCACAGCCTCATAGCACAGCCTTCACTACACCTTACAGCACAGCCTTCACTACACCTTACAGCACAGCCTAACAGCACAGCCTAACAGCACAGCCTTCACTACACCTTTCAGCACAGCCTCATAGCACAGCCTTCACTACACCTTACAGCACAGCCTAACAGCACAGCCTTCACTACACCTTACAGCACAGCCTAACAGCACAGCCTTCACTACACCTTACAGCACAGCCTCATAGCACAGCCTCCACTACACCTTACAGCACAGCCTAACAGCACAGCCTTCACTACACCTTACAGCACAGCCTAACAGCACAGCCTTCACTACACCTTACAGCACAGCCTAATAGCACAGCCTTCACTACACCTTACAGCACAGCCTAACAGCACAGCCTAACAGCACAGCCTTCACTACACCTTACAGCACAGCCTCACAGCACAGCCTAACAGCACAGCCTTCACTACACCTTACAGCACAGCCTAACAGCACAGCCTTCACTACACCTTACAGCACAGCCTCACAGCACAGCCTTCACTACACCTTACAGCACAGCCTAAGAGCACAGCCTTCACTACACCTTACAGCACAGCCTAACAGCACAGCCTTCACTACACCTTACAGCACAGCCTAACAGCACAGCCTAACAGTACAGCCTTCACTACACCTTACAGCACAGCCTAACAGTACAGCCTTCACTACACCTTACAGTACAGCCTCATAGCACAGCCTTCACTACACCTTACAGTACAGCCTCATAGCACAGCCTTCACTACACCTTCGGTACACCTTACAGTACAGCCTAACAGCACAGCCTTCACTACACCTTACAGCACAGCCTCATAGCACAGCCTAACAGCACAGCCTTCACTACACCTTACAGCACAGCCTCACAGCACAGCCTAACAGCACAGCCTTCGCTACACCTTACAGCACAGCCTCATAGCACAGCCTTCACTACACCTTACAGCACAGCCTAACAGCACAGCCTTCGCTACACCTTACAGCACAGCCTCATAGCACAGCCTTCACTACACCTTACAGCACAGCCTAACAGCACAGCCTTCACTACACCTTACAGCACAGCCTAACAGCACAGCCTTCACTACACCTTACAGCGCAGCCTCATAGCACAGCCTTCACTACACCTTACAGCACAGCCTAACAGCACAGCCTAACAGTACAGCCTTCACTACACCTTTCAGCACAGCCTCATAGCACAGCCTTCACTACACCTTACAGCACAGCCTAACAGCACAACCTAACAGCACAGCCTTCACTACACCTTACAGCACAGCCTAACAGCACAGCCTAACAGCACAGCCTTCACTACACCTTACAGCACAGCCTAACAGCACAGCCTTCACTACACCTTACAGCACAGCCTAACAGCACAACCTAACAGCACAGCCTTCACTACACCTTACAGCACAGCCTCACAGCACAGCCTAACAGCACAGCCTTCACTACACCTTACAGCACAGCCTAACAGCACAGCCTTCACTACACCTTACAGCACAGCCTCATAGCACAGCCTCCACTACACCTTACAGCACAGCCTAACAGCACAGCCTTCACTACACCTTACAGCACAGCCTCATAGCACAGCCTAACAGCACAGCCTTCACTACACCTTACAGCACAGCCTCACAGCACAGCCTTCACTACACCTTACAGCACAGCCTCACAGCACAGCCTTCACTACACCTTACAGCACAGCCTAAGAGCACAGCCTTCACTACACCTTACAGCACAGCCTAACAGCACAGCCTTCACTACACCTTACAGCACAGCCTAACAGCACAGCCTAACAGTACAGCCTTCACTACACCTTACAGCACAGCCTAACAGTACAGCCTTCACTACACCTTACAGTACAGCCTCATAGCACAGCCTTCACTACACCTTACAGTACAGCCTCATAGCACAGCCTTCACTACACCTTACAGCACAGCCTCATAACACAGCCTTCGCTACACCTTACAGCACAGCCTAATAGCACAGCCTTCGTTACACCTTACAGTACAGCCTCATAGC
>NW_023495719.1:0-3831 GCF_904425465.1 Colossoma macropomum
GACTGTGTTTTGTACATCCTTTAGATTTAATTATTAGATTCATGTTTTCATATTTCTTACTTCCTAACATTTTTGCATGTCTGTGTGTTTCTGTGTGAGTGTTTTTGTTTTCAGGTGCAGGCGCTGTCGTCTGTACCAGAGCCCCTAAATGTTGACCAGTGGGAGCGCTGAGGTCGAACATCACATCCACTCATCACCACAATGGAAGTCTATATCCTCCTTATTTTGTCTTTTTAGGTTTTAAATATTACAAACCCCCAGATTTTATTAAACCATGCTAGGAATATTTTTTATTTCCTCCCTTTCTTTGTCTTTTCCACTGTTTTCTGTGCAGGGGATCCGGTGAAGCGTCCTTCCTGGATTCAGGATTTCAGACAGCAGAAGGACCTGGACTTCATGAAGACACCATTCCTCCGGGATTACAGACTGCAGACGGCATAGGGACCAGAACTTCACTAAGACACCTGCACCTTCTGCGTTCAGCAGCCTACGTCGACCACCGCTAGGATTTGAATCGGCTTCAGGATTTGTTAGACTGTGTTTTGTACATCCGTTAGATTTAATTAGTTTCATGTTTTCATGTTTCTTACTTCTTAACATTTTTGGATGTCTGTGTGTTTCCTAACATTTTTGCATTTTGTCTTTTCCACTGTTTTCTGTGCAGGGATCCGTGAAGCGTCCTTCCTGGATTCAGGATTTCAGACAGCAGAAGGACCTGGACTTCACGAAGACACCATTCCTCGTGGATTAAGATGCCATAGCAGAAGGACTGACTTCGAAGACACCTTCCTCCTGGATTAGAGACTGCAGACGGCAGAGGAACCAGAACTTCATGAAGACCCCTCCACATTTGCGTTCAACAGCCTACGTCGAGAACCGCCAGGATTTGAATCGGCTACAGGATTCGTTAGACTGTGTTTTGTACATCCTTTAGATTTAATTATTAGATTCATGTTTTCATATTTCTTACTTCTTAACATTTTTGCATGTCTGTGTGTTTCTGTGTGAGTGTTTTGTTTTCAGGTGCAGGCGCTGTCGTCTGTAACCAGAGCCCCTAAATGTTGACCAGTGGGAGCGCTGAGGTCGAACATCACATCCACTCATCACCACAATGGAAGTCTATATCCTCCTTATTTTGTCTTTTTAGGTTTTAAATATTACAAACCCCCAGATTTTATTAAACCATGCTAGGAATATTTTTCTCTTTTTTCTTTTCCACTGTTTTCTGTGCAGGGATCCGGTGAAGCGTCCTTCCTGGATTCAGGATTTCAGACAGCAGAAGGACCTGGACTTCACGAAGACACCATTCCTCCTGGATTACAGACTGCAGAGGGACCAGAACTTCACAGACACCTGCACCTTCTGCGTTCAGCAGCCTACGTCGACCACCGCCAGGATTTGAATCGGCTACAGGATTCGTTAGACTGTGTTTTGTACATCCTTTAGATTTAATTATTAGATTCATGTTTTCATATTTCTTACTTCCTAACATTTTTGCATGTCTGTGTGTTTCTGTGTGAGTGTTTTGTTTTCAGGTGCAGGCGCTGTCGTCTGTAACCAGAGCCCCTAAATGTTGACCAGTGGGAGCGCTGAGGTCGAACATCACATCCACTCATCACCACAATGGAAGTCTATATCCTCCTTATTTTGTCTTTTTAGGTTTTAAATATTACAAACCCCCAGATTTTATTAAACCATGCTAGGAATATTTTTCTTTCTTTTCTTTTCCACTGTTTTCTGTGCAGGGATCCGGTGAAGCGTCCTTCCTGGATTCAGGATTTCAGACAGCAGAAGGACCTGGACTTCACGAAGACACCATTCCTCCTGGATTACAGACGGCAGAGGGACCAGAACTTCACAGACACCTGCACCTTCTGCGTTCAGCAGCCTACGTCGACCACCGCCAGGATTTGAATCGGCTACAGGATTCGTTAGACTGTGTTTTGTACATCCTTTAGATTTAATTATTAGATTCATGTTTTCATATTTCTTACTTCCTAACATTTTTGCATGTCTGTGTGTTTCTGTGTGAGTGTTTTGTTTTCAGGTGCAGGCGCTGTCGTCTGTAACCAGAGCCCCTAAATGTTGACCAGTGGGAGCGCTGAGGTGGAACATCACATCCACTCATCACCACAATGGAAGTCTATATCCTCCTTATTTTGTCTTTTTAGGTTTTAAATATTACAAACCCCCAGATTTTATTAAACCATGCTAGGAATATTTTTTATTTCCTCCCTTTCTCTGTCTTTTCCACTGTTTTCTGTGCAGGGATCCGGTGAAGCGTCCTTCCTGGATTCAGGATTTCAGACAGCAGAAGGACCTGGACTTCACGAAGACACCATTCCTCCTGGATTACAGACTGCAGAGGGACCAGAACTTCACAGACACCTGCACCTTCTGCGTTCAGCAGCCTACGTCGACCACCGCCAGGATTTGAATCGGCTACAGGATTCGTTAGACTGTGTTTTGTACATCCTTTAGATTTAATTATTAGATTCATGTTTTCATATTTCTTACTTCCTAACATTTTTGCATGTCTGTGTGTTTCTGTGTGAGTGTTTTGTTTTCAGGTGCAGGCGCTGTCGTCTGTAACCAGAGCCCCTAAATGTTGACCAGTGGGAGCGCTGAGGTCGAACATCACATCCACTCATCACCACAATGGAAGTCTATATCCTCCTTATTTTGTCTTTTTAGGTTTTAAATATTACAAACCCCCAGATTTTATTAAACCATGCTAGGAATATTTTTTATTTCCTCCCTTTCTTTGTCTTTTCCACTGTTTTCTGTGCAGGGATCCGGTGAAGCGTCCTTCCTGGATTCAGGATTTCAGACAGCAGAAGGACCTGGACTTCATGAAGACACCATTCCTCCGGGATTACAGACTGCAGACGGCAGAGGGACCAGAACTTCACTAAGACACCTGCACCTTCTGCGTTCAGCAGCCTACGTCGACCACCGCTAGGATTTGAATCGGCTTCAGGATTTGTTAGACTGTGTTTTGTACATCCGTTAGATTTAATTTAGTTTCATGTTTTCATGTTTCTTACTTCTTAACATTTTTGGATGTCTGTGTGTTTCCTAACATTTTTGCATTTTGTCTTTTCCACTGTTTTCTGTGCAGGGATCCGGTGAAGCGTCCTTCCTGGATTCAGGAATTCAGACAGCAGAAGGACCTGGACTTCACGAAGACACCATTCCTCGTGGATTAGAGACTGCACATAGCAGAAGGACCTGGACTTCGCGAAGACACCATTTCTCCTGGATTAGAGACTGCAGACGGCAGAGGAACCGGAACTTCACTAAGGCACCTGCACCCTCTGCTTTCAGCAGCCTACGTCGACCACCGCCAGGATTTGAATCGGCTACAGGATTCGTTAGACTGTGTTTTGTACATCCTTTAGATTTAATTATTAGATTCATGTTTTCATATTTCTTACTTCTTAACATTTTTGCATGTCTGTGTGTTTCTGTGTGAGTGTTTTCTTTTCAGGTGCAGGCGCTGTCGTCTGTAACCAGAGCCACTAAATGTTGACCAGTGGGAGCGCTGAGGTCGAACATCACATCCACTCATCACCACAATGGAAGTCTATATCCTCCTTATTTTGTCTTTTTAGGTTTTAAATATTACAAACCCCCAGATTTTATTAAACCATGCTAGGAATATTTTTCTTTTTTCTTTTCCACTGTTTTCTGTGCAGGGATCCGGTGAAGCGTCCTTCCTGGATTCAGGATTTCAGACAGCAGAAGGACCTGGACTTCACGAAGACACCATTCCTCCTGGATTGCAGACGGCAGAGGGACCAGAACTTCACAGACACCTGCACCTTCTGC
>NW_023495720.1:0-1208 GCF_904425465.1 Colossoma macropomum
AATCCAACGCGTCGCAATAACAAATTAGCGCTACATGCGGCGGATAGCGGCGGGTGATTTTCACTCATTATTATCTCAGCCATGTCCGGGTAAACGTCTTTAGTTTGGCTTTACTTTCAGTCGAACTTCATTCAGCACATCGATCACGCATCACAATCACACAAATCTAGGCGCTTACATGCGGCGGATAGCGGCAGTGGCTTTGATCTCATAATTATCATCTCTGTCGTGGTAACGTCTTATGTGGCTTGCTTTCAGTTCGACTTCATTCCAGCACAATCGAACAGCATCGCAATCACGATAGGCGCTACATGCGCGGATAGCGGTAAAAACGGGTGGACTCTTTCAACTCATTATTTTCATCTCTATGTCGTGTACCGTCTTTATTTGGCTTTATTTCAGGTCGAATCTTGCTCGCAATTGACGCGCCGCAAATCACAATTAGGCCGCTTACATGCGGCGGATAGCGGCGGTGGACTTTCAACTCCTCATTTATTCATCTATGTCGTGGTAACGTCTTTAATTTGCTTTATTTCAGTTCGACTTCATTCCAGCACAATCGAGCACTCACAATCACAAATTAGCCTTACATGCGCGATACCCGGTGACTTTCACTCATTATTATTCATCTATGTCGTGGTAACGTCTTTAATTTGGCTTTATTTCAGTTCGAACTTCATTCCAGCACATCGATCGCATCAATCACAAATTAGGCGCTTACATGGCGGCGGATAGCGGCGGGGGACTTTCATCTCATTATTATTCATCTATTCAGGTAACGTCTTTATTGGCTTTATTCAGTTCGAACTTCTTTCCAGCAAACATCGAACGCGTCGCAATCACAAATTAGCGCTTACATGCGCATGAACATAGTGGCGGGTGGCCTTTCTATCTCATTCATTATCATCTATGTCTCGTGATATGACGTCTTTAGTTTGCTTTCTATTCAGTCGAATCTTGATCCCACCGCAATCGAACGCGTCGCACAGTCTTACATTAGGAGGCGCTTCCATGCTGCGGAATAGCTGCAGTGGACTTCATCATCTCATTATTATTCCTCTATGTCGTGGTAACCTCTTTACTTTGGCTTTATTTCACGTTCGAACGTTCTTGAATCGCATCGACGCAGTCACAATCACAAATTCGGCGCTACATGCGGACGGATAGCGGCGGGTGGCTTCATCTCATTCTTATTCATCTTGTCGTGG
>NW_023495722.1:0-808 GCF_904425465.1 Colossoma macropomum
AAGGTTAGGTTCAAAACTGACCGCAACTCTAAATGTCAGTTAATTTTCAATACAAGCCCTGACCACTGGCTTAGTTACTGACATGAGACCAAACCAAGGGTTCTATAGATTGTATATTGGCTGAAGCTGGAAGCCAATACAGGTCTTGTAAAGTAATTCAGTAGAATGTATAACCAAAGACATGCAGACTTCCTATTGCGTCTTAACCTTGTGCCTAGTCCACACTATGAACTTCTTTTCACTGTATCCATAGTGGAGTTTTGAAATTAAGGTTTGGTAAAAAGCTTTGAACTCCTAGCAAGGCAGCATGCTCCATCCAGGAAAAGACCAGGCCCAGCTGCTTAGCTCATAGGTCAATTAAGCCTAAGAGACTCAGCACCAAGGAATCACTGGCTGAGCTTGGCATCCAGTATTGCCATTTAAAGTATCCCAGCACTCTATTAGGACTCAATGGAGGCTGACTTTTTTAAAGTTCTCATTTGAAGCTAATATTTTATTTAACAATAAAGGTTAGGTTCAAAACCTGATTGCAACTTCAAAAGTCAGTTAGTTTTCAGTACAATCCCTGACCACATGACTTAGTTACTGACATGAGACCAAACCAAGGGTTCTCATAGATTTGTATATACTGCTGAAGCTGGAAGCCAATACAGGTCTTGTAAAGTAATCAGTAGAATGTAAACCAAAGACATGCAGACTTCCTATTTGCTGTCTTAAGCCTTCTGTTTAGTCACACAGTATGAACTTCTTTTAACTGTATCGATAGTGGAGTTTTGAAATTAAGGTTTGGTTAAAAAAGCTTTGAACT